>NC_133330.1:149003449-149303449 GCF_042186555.1 Aquarana catesbeiana
GTGGCATTCCCCGTGATGCCACAGGGAAGTCCCGTCAAGTCACCATGCGTCAGAGGGGGGCGGGGTCACCGGGTGCCCCCCCATTATTTAAGAACCGTCAGAAGAGGAGAAGCATCACACAGCGGGAGCCTCCCTCCATGCCACTATGGATGCTGAGCGGCCTGGAGAAGAAGATGAAGAAGAGAAGAAGATGAAGAAGAGAAGAAGATGAAGAGAAGAGCAGGAGCCTCCCTCCATACCATGGATGCGGAGCAGCCCGAGGAGAAGAAGGGAAGAAGACGCCGCGGAGGAGATGCTGGACGAGAACACCGGAGGAAGAACCAGAAGAGCCAGAAGAACCAGAAGAAGAAGATGAAGGAAGATAGAAGATAGAAGAAAGAAGAAGCATTTAAATAAAGGAATTGTCAAAAACTGTCTCTTGTCATTTTTAACATTTTTGACGGTTTTTTAGTGAAATGGTAGGGGTACTTTTGTACCCCCTTACCATTTCACACAGGGAGGAGGGCCGGGATCTGGGGGTCCCCTTGTTAAAGGGGGCTTCCAGATTCCGATAAGCCCCCTGCCCGCAGACCCCCACAACCACCGGCCAGGGTTGTGGGGATGAGGCCCTTGTTCTCATCAACATGGGGACAAGGTGTTTTGGGGGCTACCCCAAAGCACCCTCCCAATGTTGAGGGCATGTGGCCTTGTACGGTTCAGGGGGGGCGCTCTCTTGTCCCCCCTCTTTTCCTGCAGCCTGCCAGGTTGCGTGCTCAGATAAGGGTCTGGTATGGATTTTTTGGGGGACCCCACGCCGTTTTTTTTTTTAAATTTTGGCGTGGGGTTCCCCTTAATATCCATACCAGACCTGAAGGGCCTGGTATGGAATTTAGGGGGATCCCCCACGTGATTTTTTTTTTAAATTTTGGCACGGGGTTCCCCTTAATATCCATACCAGACCTGAAGGGCCTGGAATGGAATTTAGGGGGACCCCCCACATCATTTATTTTGTTTTAATTTTGGTTCGGGGTTCCCATGTGGGGAATTCCCATGCCGTTTTTATCAATGAACTTCTATGTGTATTGTCGGACCAGCAATGCATTAATATCCGCGAGTAGTTTTAAATGACTTTTTTTCCTTTGAAATGTCATTTTGCTGTCAGACTGTTCTAAACACGGGAAACATGCGCCCTTTTACAGGCATACTATAGACACCCCCCCAGGTATGAAATTTAAAGGGATATTACACTTTTATTGTTTCACTTTAAGCATTATTAAAATCACTGCTCCGGAAAAAATGGCTGTTTTTAAAACTTTTTTTGCATTGATCCATGTCCCCTGGGGCAGGACCCGGGTCCCTAAACACTTTTTATGACAATAACTTGCACATAAGCCTTTAAAATTAGCACTTTTGATTATTCATGTTCGTGTCCCATAGACTTTAATGGTGTTCGAACAAATTTTTTTCTTGTTCGCATGTTCTGCTGCGAACCGAACAGGGGGGTGTTCGGCTCATCCCTACTCAGGGGCCCCTGCAACTGGACTTTACTGCAACATTCATCAGGAAGTATCTTGAATAATAACTATATAAACAATTCACAATTGATCTGCAATTTACAATTGATTGATCTACAATTCACAATTGTTGGTTCTAAAATCCTGGGCATCCCATTAATCCCTAATACCATTCAAATTTAATCCCCTCAAAACAAAACAAGCTATGGACTGTTCTGTGTTACTGAGTGACTGTAAGATGGACGTCTGGCTGGGCAGGGTGACGGGTGAACCACAACATTTAGCAACTCCTAAGGGGGCATGGCTACATTTATATCCAAATGAATGCTGCATTGCTGGGTATTGTTGTGCCTTGCTCCCTGTAGCGGCTGTGCTCCCCACAGGTAGTACTCTGCATAACAGGAGCAAAAAGTAATATTTTGTCTGTTCACACATGGCATTAACCCATTGGTGGCTTCTCATGTTTGCTTTACTATTGTGCCTTTATGCCAACCCCCATCAAAAGATGAGCATTCCCAGAAAAGACCCCCCCCCCCCCGGTTTGCTTCGCAGCAGAACATGCGAACAGGCAAAAAAAAATTTTTGAACACGCGAACACTGTTAAAGTCTATGGGACACGAACGTGAAAATTAATTTTCAGGGTTAATATGCAAGTTATTGTCTTAAAAAGTGCTTGGGGACCTGGGTCCTGCCCCAGGGGACATATATCAATGCAAAAAAAAGTTTTAAAAACTGACGTTTTTTCAGGAGCAGTGATTTTAATAATGCTTAAAGTAAAACAATAAAAGTGAAATATTCCTTTAAATTTCGTACCTGGGGGGTGTCTATCGTATGCCTGTAAAGTGGTGCATTTTTCCCGTGTTTAGAACAGTCCCTGCACAAAATGACATTTCTAAAGGAAAAAAAGTAATTTAAAGCTACTGGCGGCTATAATGAATTGTCTATGGGAGAAATCAAAAGTGCTAATTTTAAAGGCTTGTATGCATGGTATTGTCATAAAAAGTGTTTGGGGATCTTGGTCCTGCCCCAGGGGACATGTATCAATGCAAAAAAAAGTTTTAAAAACAGCTGTTTTTTTAAAAAGCAGTGATTTTAATAATGCTTAAAGTGAAACAATAAAAGTGAAATATTCCTTTAAATTTTGTACCTCCATAGTATGCCTCTAAAGTGACAAATTTTTCCCGTGTTTAGAACAGTCCCTGCACAAAATGACATTTCTAAAGAAAAAAAGTAATTTAAAACTACTCGCTGCTATAATGAATTGTCGGGTCCCAGCAATACAGATAAAAGTCATTGAAAAAAACGGCATGGGATCCCCCCCCAAATCCATTACCAGGCCCTTTGGGTCTGGTATGAATATTAAGGGGAACCCTGAACCAAAATTTTAAAAAAATTGCGTGGGGGCCCCCCCAAATTCCATACCAGGCCCTTCAGGTCTGGTATGGATATTAAGGGGAACCCTGCACCATTTTTTTTTTTAAATGGTGTAGGGGTCCCATTCAAAATTCATACCAAACCCTACAGGTCTGGTATGGATTTTAAGGGGAACCCCGCGCCAAAATTAAAAAAAATGGCATAGAGGTCCCCCCAAAAATCCATACCAGACCCTTATCCGAGCACGCAACCTGGCAGGCCGCAGGAAAAGAAGGGGGATGAGAGAGCACCCCCCCTCCTGAACTGTACCAGGCCACATGCCCTCAACATGGGGAGGGTGCTTTAGGGTAGCCCCCCAAAGCACCTGGTCCCCATGTTGATGGGGACAAGCGTGTCATCCCCACAACCCTTGCCCGGTGATTGTGGGGGTCTGCAGGAAGGGGGCTTATCGGAATCTGGAAGCCCCTTTTAACAAGGGGACCCCCAGATCCCGGCCCCCCTGTTTGAAATGGTAAAGGGTACATTGTACCCCTACCATTTCACAAAAAAAGTGTCAAAATGTTAAAAGAAAATAAGACACACCTTGGGGGTCAGAGGGAGGTGGGGCCACCTGTTTATGTACCTGGGTGGCCCCACCCCCCCTCTGACACCACGGGGAAGCCATTGGGAAGTCCTTGAGCATCAGAGGGGGGCGGGGTCACCCGGGTACATCACCTTGTGGCCCCGCTCTTAGTTATAAAAGAACGGTCATCGGCGCTGAAGCATCATATGGTGAGGCCCTTGTCCCCATCAACATGGGGACATGGTGCTTTGGGGCTACCCCAAAGCACCCTCCCCATGTTGAGGGCATGTGGCCTGGTACGGTTCAGGAGGGGGGGCGCTCTCTCATCCCCCCCTCTTTTCCTGTGGCCTGCCAGGTTGTGTGCTCAGATAAGGGTTTGATATGGATTTTTGGGGGGATACGCCATTTTTTTTTAAATCTTGGCGCGGGTTCCCCTAAAATCCATACCAGACCTGAAGGGCCTGGTATGGAATTTGGGGGGACCCCCACGCAATTTTTTGCCCAAAGGGCCTGGTAATGGACTGGGGGGATCAGATGCGTTATTTTTCAATGATTTTTATCTGTATTGCCGGGACTCGACAATTCATTATAGCCGCGAGTAGTTTTAAATGACTTCTCTTTATCGTACATCATAGGACACAGGGCCTCAAGTAATTACTTGGTGGGTTATGGGCCTACCTTCAGGTGTTGACACTGGTATAACCAATACAGGAAGTTGACTCCCCTATATAACCCCTCCTCCTTCCAGGAGTCCTCAGTTTTTTCGCCAGTGTCTAAGGTGTTGGTGTTCAGGGAATATCTGCATGTCCATATATTTTCTGCTCACCAAAGGTTTCTGCGGGTCGAAGTAGAACAGCAGCATTTCAGTTTATAGCCTTGCTCTTTGGGATAGCTACAGCACCTTGAGTGTTCACAAAGGTGCTAGCCCTAGCCCCACCTGTAGCCAGGTCAAGGGCACAGGGCTTAAACAGTCTTGGCATACCTAGACGATCTATTGCTAATAGACCAATCGCTGTTCTGAGTAAGGTGTACGCATTACAACCAGTTACCTGGAAAGGTCTGGGTTGCGTTCTCAACCTAGTAAAGTCTCCATTAAAATCGCTAAAAAGGGCTGCAGTATTTGGGTCTGATCATAGATACAGCCCAGGAAAAAAAAAAAACACACCACTCTATAAAAGAGTTGGTGCAGATGGTCAGGTCAAAAGGAGGTCCCTCCATTCGCCTTTGCATGAGGTTGTTAGAAAGGATGGTGGCTTAATTCAAGCAGTTCCCTTTGCCCAGTTCCATTTGAGACTGTTGCAAAACAGTATTCTATTTGCTTTGAACAAAACGATCCAAGCTTTGGACTTGCCAATGCGGCTGTCCCCAAGGGTGTCCCAAAGCCTCAATTGGTGGTTACTAAAGAATGTATTAAAGGGTAAATCCTTCAGACCACTTATCTGGAAAGTGGTAATGACAGAGAAGACAACTGTCCAAGGACAGTGTTCAAGGACCAAAAGAGCCTTGCCCATCAACATCTTAGCGATTCGGGCAGTGCTTCTGGCTCTAAAAGCCTGGACTTCCAGGTTAAGGGATTGTCCCGACAGGATCCAATCCATCAATGCCATGGCTGTGGCCTATATCAATCACCAAAAGGGGCACCAAGAATCTCTCAGTGCAGAGAGAAGTGAACCATATTCTAACTTGGGCAGAAAGAAATATTCCGTGCCCATCGGCAGTCTTCATTCCGGGAAAAGAGAATTGGCACACGCACTACATGTGCCGCCAGCAGATTATTCCCAGGGGAATGGTCTATTCACCCCGACATGTTTCGGGCTGTTTGTCAAGGATGGGGGACTCCGGATGTAAATCTTCTAGCATCCAGTGCAACATAAAGTTAGTCAACTTTGTGTCCACAACAAAGGATCCATTCGCATGCAGAACAGATGCGTTGATGATACTGTGGGATCAGCTTTTACTGATCTATGCATTTCCCCCTATTCAGTTGCTGCCTCGACTTCTTTGCAGGATCAAGCTGGAAAGAAAACAGGTAATTCTGGCAGCACCAGCATGGCCCAGAAGGTCATGGTATGCAGAGGTCGTAAGGATGGCAGTGGAGGATCTGTGGTCCCTTCCACTAAGGCCAGACCTGCTCTCACAGGGGCCGATATTCCATCCTACTTTAAGAATGCTAAATTTAACGGCCTGGATATTGAGACCCACATTCTGAAAAGACGTGGGCTTTCCAGGGCAGTTATTTCTACTTTAATGCTAGGAAGCCAGCTTCTAGAGCTATATATTATAGAGTCTGGAAAGCTTATGTTTCCTGGTGTGAATCCAAGGGTTGGCACTAGGGATGAGCCGAACACCCCCCTGTTCGGTTCGCACCAGAACATGCGAACAGGAAAAAAGTTCGTTCGAACACGCGAACACCGTTAAAGTCTATGGGACACGAACATGAATAATCAAAAGTGCTAATTTTAAAGGCTAATATGTAAGTTATTGTCATAAAAAGTGTTTGGGGACCTGGGTCCTGCCCCAGGGGACATGGATCAATGCAAAAAAAAGTTTTAAAAACGGCTGTTTTTTCAGGAGCAGTGATTTTAATAATGCTTAAAGTCAAACAATAAAAGTGTAATATCCCTTTAAATTTCGTACCTGGGGGGTGTCTATAGTATGCCTGTAAAGGGGCGCATGTTTCCTGTGTTTAGAACACTCTGACAGCAAAATGACATTTTGAAGGAAAAAACTCATTGAAAACTACCCGCGGCTATTGCATTGCCGACAATACACATAGAAGTTCATTGATAAAAACGGCATGGGAATTCCCCAAAGGGGAACCCCGAACCAAAATTTAAAAAAAAAAATGACGTGGGAGTCCCCCTAAATTCCATACCAGGCCCTTCAGGTCTGGTATGGATATTAAGGGGAACCCCGGCCAAAATTAAAAAAAAAAATGACGTGGGGTTCTCCCTAAATTCCATACCAGACCCTTCAGGTCTGGTATGGATTTTAAGGGGAACCCCGCGCCAAAAAAAAAAAAAAAAACGGGGTGGGGTCCCCCCAAAAATCCATACCAGACCCTTATCCGAGCACGCAACCTCCCCTCCTGAACCGTACCAGGCCACATGCTCTCAACATTGGGAGGGTGCTTTGGGGTAGCCCCCCAAAACACCTTGTCCCCATGTTGATGAGGACAAGGGCCTCATCCCCACAACCCTGGCCAGTGGTTGTGGGGGTCTGCGGGCGGGGGGCTTATCGGAATCTGGAAGCCCCCTTTAACAAGGGGACCCCCAGATCCCAGCCCCCCCTGTGTGAAATGGTAAGGGGGTACTTGTTGTGGGGATGAGGCCCTTGTCCTCATCAACATGGGGACAAGGTGTTTTGGGGGGCTACCCCAAAGCACCCTCCCAATGTTGAGGGCATGTGGCCTGGTACGGTTCAGGAGGGGGGGGCCGCACTCTCGTCCCCCCCTCTTTTCCTGCGGCCTGCCAGGTTGCGTGATCAGATAAGGGTCTGGTATGGATTTTTGGGGGGACCCCACGCCGTTTTTTTTTTTTTTTTTTTTTTTTGGCGCGGGGTTCCCCTTAAAATCCATACCAGACCTGAAGGGTCTGGTATGGAATTTAGGGGAAACCCCACATCATTTTTTTTTTTTTATTTTGGCCGGGGTTCCCCTTAATATCCATATCAGACTTGAAGGGCCTGGTATGGAATTCAGGGGGACTCCCACGTCATTTTTTTTTTTTAATTTTGGTTCGGGGTTCCCCTTTGGGGAATTCCCATGCGGTTTTTATCAATGAACTTCTATGTGTATTGTCGGCAATGCAATAGCCGCGGGTAGTTTTAAATGAGTTTTTTCCTTCAAAATGTCATTTTGCTGCCAGACTGTTCTAAACACAGGAAACATGCGCCCCTTTACAGGCATACTATAGACACCCCCCAGGTACGAAATTTAAAGGGATATTACACTTTTATTGTTTGACTTTAAGCATTATTAAAATCACTGCTCCTGAAAAAACGTTCGTTTTTAAAACTTTTTTTTGCATTGATCCATGTCCCCTGGGGCAGGACCTGGGTCCCCAAACACTTTTTATGACAATAACTTGCATATTAGCCTTTAAAATTAGCACTTTTGATTTCTCCCATAGACTTTTAAAGGGTGTTCCGCGGCATTCGAATTTGCCACGAACACCCCAAATTGTTCGCTGTTCGGCGAACTTGCGAACAGCCAATGTTCGAGTCAAACATGAGTTCGACTCGAACTCGAAGCTCATCCCAAGTTGGCACCCTTGGAGATATATTATAGGTAGAATTCTTGCCTTTCTACAAGTAGGCGTAGAGATGAAGTTGGCCCTGAGTACTATTAAGGGCCAAGTCTCAGCCTTATCAATTTTATTTCAAAGACCACTTGCTACGCATTCTTTAGTCCGGGGTTTCATGCAAGGAGTGATGCAGATTAATCCGCCAGTTATATCACCCTTAAGCCCTTGGGACTTGAATTTAGTTTTGTCAGTGTTACAAAAACCACCATTCGAACCATTACAGCATGTTCCCTAAGTCCTTCTGACTAGGAAGCTGATATTTTTGGTTGCTATATCCTCAGCAAGGAGGGTTTCAGAATTGGCTGCTCTTTCCTGAAAGAGCCATATTTGATTATTCATGAGGACAGAGTGGTGTTACGCTCTCGTCCAGGCTTTTTGCCAAAAGTGGTTTCAGGCTTTCATCTGAATGAAGATATTGTCCTGCCATCGTTTTTTCCAAAACCATGTTCCAAGGAAGAAAAGTCACTACATTGTCCTGATGTGATGAGAGCAGTGAAGATCTATTTAAAGAAAACTGCTCAATTTCGTAAGACTGATGTCTTATTTATTCTGCCAGAGGGTCCTAAAAAAGGACAGGCAGCGTCAAAATCCACTGTGGCTAAGTGGATTCGGCAAGTTATAATTCGAACTTATGATTTAAAGGGAAAGAACACTGGAAAAATGCCCCACTTTACAGGCATACTATAGACACCCCCCCGGGTATGAAATTTAAAGGAATATTTCACTTTTATTGTTTCACTTTAAGCATTAACCGCTTGCAGACCGTCCGCCGGCGCTGGCTGCGACAATCGGATTCAATCAGGAACCGATCAATCTCCAGGCCCAGGCCAATGAAATCTGGCCTGGACCTGGTGATCGCTCCTGACAAATGATATCCTTCCCCTGTCTGTGTAACTGTAAACACTGACAGGGGAAGTGATGTCATCTCTCCTCGTGTCGGTCTTTTCGTTCCAGACCGAGAGGAGAGAGCATCAGAACAGTGAGTTGCACAACACTACACTGACACCAGGTCATGTAGGCACACATTCACCCCCCCCCAGTTAACCCCGTCACCACCTGTCTCTGTGTCACCCAGTACAGCAATTAGATTTATTTTGATCGCTGTACTAGTGTCATTAGTGTAACGAGCCCCTGCTCGCTGGGTTCCACTCTCCCGACACTCCTCTGTGGCTATTGAATCAGATTGCAACGTCTGATGGTTCGGTCATCGATGCTCCGGGAATTGAACTACAGCTATGTGCCGTTCAAATCCAGTTGTGATAGCTCAGAACAAACACCAGGCAGGCTGTATGTAAGTTCAACCAGGAATCTTTTATTGAAAGGAATACAGGCTCTTTTATACAGTAAAAGAGGAGGTGCATACCTCCTGCTCATATTACTCTGAACATACACCTGTGACCAGAAACCTAATTAACATGGGCTAATTAACTAATCCCTTTAGACAGCCTAGATGACTCAGTCATGACCTTTAGGCCAGACTGGCCGTCTTGTAGTTCAGAAAACATAATCAACATTATCACAAATCAACACAGAACTCTTCTTCACACAATAGCAGAGTTAATTAACACAAACAACAATGAGGATCTAATGACTCTTAGATCCCATACTAGACTTATTTACAATAAACACATTCTAGCAGGCAACAGACAGACAGGTGGCTGAAATTAACATCAGCATCTCCTAACAATATTTATCCCATCATTATGAATCAGCCACTATTTCTAATATGGCAAATCCATGGTCCCCAGAGTCTGTGTCTCTTGGGGGGATATGGACCTGAATCCAAAGTAACACCACCTCAAGGGTCCCCAGGCATACAGCTCACAAAGAGCACCGTTCCCCCAAATGCCAGGGCCCACGATCAATCGGCAAGAGGCTAGCATTCAGTCCCCTCCAAAAGTCTCTCTCCCGGCTAGGTCTGTCACAATTAGTGATACTAATCAGTGTTAGGGCAATTAGTATTAGGTTCAGATAGGTGTAGGGGCCCCCCTAACCCCCCCCATAAAGGTTTAACCCCTTGATTACCCCCTGTCCCCTGTTTAGCTAGATTCATTTTTTTAGCATCAGGGCACCCGTCGTATTTTACCCAATAAAGGTTTAACCCCCTGATCACCCAGCGGGTGATCAAAGTTAGGTTTTAGCATCAGATTGGGTCTGCATCACCCCAGGCAGTGTCAGATCAGTGCCAGTACCGCTAACACCCACGCACGCACCATACGCCTCAGTTAGTATAGTGTCTGAACAAATTGATATCTGATCTGATCAGAACTATATTAGCATCCCCAGAAGTTTAGGATTCCAAAAATGCAGTGTTAGAGGGATCAGCCCAGATACCTACTAGCACTTGCATTTAGCCCCAGCCCACCCAAGTGCAGTATCAATCGATCACTGTCACTTACAAAACAAAACACACATAACTCCAGCGTTCGCAGAGTCAGGCCTGATCCCTGCAAATGCTAAGTTTTTTTGGTAGCGTTTGAATCAGTGGCTAACAGTCAGGAGCTTTTTTACCTGTGAGTCTCACTACTGTATCAGTAAATTTAGAGACCAAAATGTCAAATCAAAGGTACAGTAGTGAAGAGGCCTACATGTTTCTGAGCATGACAGATAGTGAAGAGGAAGTCGGCTCAGAGTACAAACCTGTAGACAGCAGCAGCACCTTGACAGGTAGCTCTGACGACGGAGTTGTGGTCCCTGCCAAGGTCAGGCGTACCAGACCCCTATCTTCTTCTGCTGTTGTTGAGGTGCAAGAACCACAGGTCCCTCGTATGGATCAGAGAGCCAGTACTAGAGCCGCTATTCCTTCTGATGAACTGACAAGCACATCCTGGTCATACATCCAGCACTGCAGTAACACTTGGTGATGTGGCGAGTCCCATAAGTGCAGTTCAAACTGGTGAGGTGGCAAGCACGAGTAGTGTCCCGCTGCCACCAAGAAGAAGACAAAGACAGGCCAGTCGAGCCCATAGTGCCCTTCCTGCTGCATTCGCCAATCCTAATTGGGAACCCACCACTTCTGCAGCACCCGTACTTCCCCCATTCACTGACCAACAAGGAATTCAGGTGGAAACAGTTGATTTTATGTCACTTGATTTTTATTTGCTGTTTTTCACCGAAGATCTGTATAGATCTATTGTGGACCAAAGCAATTTATATGCTGGTCAATTCATCACCGCTAATCCCCAGCTGACCCTTGGCAGAGATTGGAGACCAATTACGGTCTCCGAATTTAAGACCTTCCTGGGCCTATCCCTCCTCATGGACATAACTAAAAAGAGTGAGTTGCAGTCATATTGGTCCACTGACCCAATTCACCATATGCCCGTGTTCTCTGCTTCCAGGACATGATACGAGCAGATCTTGCGGTTCATGCACTTCAGTGACAACGAACTCTGTTGTTCTCTGGGTGACCCTGAATTTGATCGACTCTACAAAATTCAGCCCCTCGTATACCACTTCAATCAACGTTTTGCAGCCTTGTTTACTCCCCATCAAGTGGCCTGCATTGATGAGTCCCTGATTAAGTTTTCTGGCCGTTTGACATTCAAACAGTATCTTCCCAGCAAGCGTGTCAGATACAGGGTCAAGATGTATAAGCTCTGTGACAGGGCCACAGGCTATACATATAGTTTTATGGTTTACGAGGGAAGAGATAGTTACATAGAGCTGGAGAACTGCCCTGACTACAAAGAGAGCGCTGGTAAGATTGTGTAGGGCTTTGTGTCACCCTTATTCGGAAAGGGGTACCACTTGTATGTGGACAATTATTACACAAGCGTGCCACTTTTTAGTCACTTGTTTGATCATCAAATTGGCGCATGTGGCAACGTACGAGCTAATCGCCGGGGCTTACCCCAGTGGCTTGTAGATTCCTGTCTTAGGCTGGGGGAGAGAGCTTGCTTGAGATGTAATAATTTGATCGTTGTGAAGTGGAGGGATAACAAGAATGTTTTCGTTCTTACCTCCCTTCATGCAGCCACGACTGTCCAAATTACTACAGCGACTGGTGTTGTGGAGAAACCCCTCTGTGTCCACGAATATAACCTCAATATGGGAGGGATGGACCTCAACGACCAGTTGTTGGCGCTGTACCTAATTGCCCATAAGGCCAGACGCTGGTATAAAAAAGTGTCTATATACTTATTTCAATTGGTTTTGCTGAACGCTCTTGTACTATACAGAGCTTCTGGATGAACTGGATCCTTCCTTAAATTCTAGGAAGAGATCATCAGAGCCCTTCTGTTTCCAGACGGTGCTCTGGCCCAACTTCCCAACGCAAATGCAGTAAGCCGGCTGCATGAGAGGCATTTTCCGCATGTCCTCTCTGGTACCCCTACCCAAAGAAACCCCCAAAGAAGATGTTGTGTCTGTAGAAAGCGCGGATTTAGGCGTGACACCCGCTTTTATTGTCCCTCCTGTCCTGACCAACCTGGTCTTTGCATTGGTGCATTGCATTCAAACGCTATCACATACTAGTTGAGTATTAGCGTAGGGTACAGCACCACACGTACACAGGGTCTCGAAAGATGTGATGGCCATCACATTTTGAGAGACCCTACTCTGCAGTGTTCAGTTTATAGTTTTTTTACAGTTTTTATAAAAGTGAAAAAATAAATAAACACACACACAAAAACACAAAAAAATAAAAAAGCCAAAAATAGTTGTGGTTGTATTTTTCTTCTCGCTCCCTATTGTTCTCTTTCTTATGTTTACTCTCTACTTTCCACTCTACTGCTCACTCACTATTGTTCTATATCTATCGTTCTCTCCCGGTTTTATTTTTACTATGTTTTATTGTATTTGCTTTGCAGGTATGATATGTTATACTGTAATGTTTGTTTTATTGTTAGCCATCATTTGCTTAGCAGGTACGCCATTCAGCTGCAGCGCGGATTTATTTATCTTGACAGCAACATTGTTTGCTCCCACGATACATAAAGCCGTGACTCCAGCGCTGTAGGAGGTGATTTCACCACCACAGTAAAAAAAAGAGCATATATGCCGAAGCATGGGGGCAGCAGGGGTGGAGGAGCGATTTGCTCCTAACTTTTGGGGAGGATGCCCCCATGCTTTGGCATATATTTTTTAGGCACAGATTGCGTTAAAAAATGTTTTCTTTTTTACTATTTTTTTTTTGTATTTGCTTTTCAGGTATGGCATGTCTTACTGTTATACTGTAATGTTACTTTGTTTTATTGTTAACCATCATTTGCTTAGCTGGTACGCCATTCAGTTGCAGCGCAGATTTATTTATCTTGACAGCAACAGCATTTGCTCCCACAATAGATAAAGCTGTGACTCCAGTGCTGTAGGAGGAGATTTCACCACCACAGTTAAAAAAAGAGCATATATGCCAAAGCATGGGGGCAGCAGGGGTGGAGGAGCGATTTGCTCCTAACTTTTGGGGCGGATGCCCCCATGCTTCGGCATATATTTTTTAGGCCATTCAGCTGCAGCACTGATTTATTTATCTTGACAGCAACAGCATTTGCTCCCATGATTCATAAAGCCATGACTCCAGTGCTGTAGGAGGTGATTTCACCACCACAGTTAAAAACAAAATGGTGCATGTATGCCCATCATTAGAAGTGGGTGGATGAAGGGAGGTATTCTAATGGTGGGCATACCCACTGATCAATCTCTTTTTTTCGTTCAGCCCACAGGCTGCATGAAAAAAAAGATTATAATATATGCCCAACAAGGACCAGCAACGTACTGGTATGTTGCTGGACTTTGAGTGGTTAGAATGATGCCTGCATGGTTAGGTATCATCTTGGTATCATTCTTTTCAGCCAGCAGATGGCTTTCGTGTAAAAGCAATCCTATCAGATAATTAGCCTCTAGACTGCTTTTACAAGCAGTGGGAGGGAATGACCCCCCCCCATCATCTTCCATGGTTTTCTCTGGCTCTCCTGTCCCAACAGGGAACCTGAGAATGCAGCCGGTGGTTCCGCCAGCTGACCATAGAGCTGATCAGAGACCAGAACAGCTCCAATCATCTCTATGGCCTAAGAAACCGAAAGCTACGAGCATTTCATGACTTAGATTTCGCCAGATGTAAACAGCCCCATTTAAGAAATTGGGAAAGCATTTTATCACACCAATCTTGGTGTGGTCAGATGTTTTGAGGGCAATAGACCCCAATTTTTTTTTTAAAAAGAGTACCTGTCATGTAATTTTTTGCAAAAAAAAATAATAATTTTTTCATGTAAACAAAAAGTGTCAGAAAGGGCTTTGTCTTCAAGTGGTTAGAAGAGTGGGTGATGTGTGACATAAGATCCTAAATGTTGTGCATAAAATGCCAGGACAGTTCAAAATCCCCCAAATGACCCAATTTTAGAAAGTAGACACCCCAAGCTATTTGCTGAGAGGCATGTCGAGTCCATGGAATATTTTATTTTTTGACACAAGTTGCGGGGAAAAGACAATTTAAAAAAAAAAAAATTTCACAAAGTTGTCACTAAATGATATATTGCTCAAACATGCCATGGGCATATGTGAAATTACACCCCAAAATACATTCTGTTGCTTCTCCTGAGTACGGGGATACCACATGTGTGAGACTTTTTGGGAGGCTAGCCGCGTATGGGACCCCGAAAACCAAGCACCGCCTTCAGGCTTTCTAAGGGTGTAAATTTTTTATTTCACTCCTCACTGCCTATCACAGTTTGGGAGGCCATGGAATGCCCAGATGGCACAAAACCCCCTCAAATGACCTCATTTTGGAAAGTAGACACCCCAAGCTATTTGCTGAGAGGTATGGTGAGTATTTTGCAGACCTCACTTTTTGTCACAAAGTTTTGAAAATTGAAAAAAGAAAAAAACATTTTCTTTTCTTTCTTCATTTTCAAAAACAAATAAGAGCTGTAAGAGCTGGGGTGTCTACTTTCCAAAATGGGGTAATTTGGGGGGGATTTGTGCTATCTTGGAATTTTATGGCCTTCGAAACTATAATAGGTAGTGAGGAGTGAAATAAAAAATGTACGCCCTTAGAAATCCTGAAGGCGGTGATTGGTTTCGGGGCCCCGTGCGCAGCTAGGTTCCCAAAAAGTCCCACACATGTGGTATCCCCGTACTCAGGAGAAGCAGCAGAATGTATTTTGGGGTGTAATTCCACATATGTCCATAGCATGTTTGAGCAATATATCATTTAGTGACAACTTTGTGCAAAAAAAAAAAAAGTTTGTCATTTTCCCGCAACTTGTGGCAAAATATAAAATATTCCATGGACTCAACATGCCTCTCAGCAAATAGCTTGGGGTGTCTACTTTCCAAAATGGGGTCATTGGCATTTTATGGCCTTCAAAACTGTGATAGGTAGTGAGGAGTGAAATTAAAAATTTACGCCCTAATGCCGCGTACACACGACCGATTTAGCCGTCGGAATAAACTCCGGAGGTTTCTCCGACGGAACTCCGACGAAATTCCATTCAAGCGGTCTTGCCTACACATGGTCAACCCAAAGTCCAACCAAAGTCCGACCGTCCAGAACGCGATGACGTACAACACTTACGGCGGGACTAGAAAAAGGAAGTTCAATAGCCATTAGCCAATAGCTTCCATCTCGTAATTGCTTCAGAGCATGCGTCTTTTTTGGTCCGTCGGAACAGCATACCGACGGTCAGTTTTCCCGAATTGGGCCCGTCGGAAATATTTAGAACATGTTCCATTTCTAGATCTGTCAGAATTTTCGAAAAAAAGTCTGATGAGGCCTACACATGATCGGTATATATGATGAAAAGCTTCCGTCTGACTTTTTCTGTCGGACATTCTGCTCGTGTGTACGCGGCTTTAAAATTCCTGAAGGCGGTGCTTGGTTTTCGGGGCCCCGTACGCGGCTAGGCTCTCAAAAGGCCCCACACATGTGGTATCCCCATACTCAGGAGAAGCAGCAGAATGTATTTTGGGGTGTAATTCCACATATGCCCATGGCATGTTTGAGCAATATATCATTTAGTGACAACTTTGTGCAAAAAAAAAAAAGTTTGTCATTTTCCAGTAACTGGTGGCAAAATATAAAATATTCCATGGACTCAACATGCCTCTCAGCAAATAGCTTGGGGTGTTTACTTTCCAAAATTGGGTCATTTGGGGGGGGGGTTGAACTGTCCTGGCATTTTATGCACAACATTTAGGATCTTATGTCACACATCACCCACTCTTCTAACCACTTGAAGACAAAGCCCTTTCTGACACTTTTTGTTTACATGAAACATTTGGGGGGTTTTTGTCATCTTGGCATTTTATGGTCTTCAAAACTGTGATAGGTAGCGAGGAGTGAAATTAAAAATGTACGCACTTAGAAATCCTGAAGGTAGTGCTTGGTTTTCAGGGCCCCGTACGTGGCTATGCTCACAAAAAGTCCCACACATGTGGTATCCCCATACTCAGGAGAAGCAGAAAAATGTATTTTGGTGTGAAATTCCACATATAACCATGGCATGTGTGAGCAATATATCATTTAGTGACAACTATTGATAAAAAAAAATTGTTTTTTTTTTTTTGGCATTATTCAATCACTTGGGACAAAAAAAAAATTCAATGGGCTCAACATGCCTCTCAGCAATTTCCTTGGGGTTTCTACTTTCCAAAATGGGGTCATTTGGGGGGAGGTGTACTGTGCTGCCATTTTAGCACCTCAAGAAATGATATAGGCAGTCATAAACTAAAAGCTGTATACATTCTAGAAAATGTACCCTAGTTTGTAGACGCTATAACTTTTGTGAAAACCGAAAAATATATGCTTATTGACATTTTTTTTACCAAAGACATTTGGCTGAATACATTTTGGCCTAAATGTATAACTAAAATTGAGTCTATTGGATTTTTATAACAAAAATTAGAAAATATCATATTTTCTCAAAATTTTCGGTCTTTTTCCGTTTATATCGCAAAAAATAAACATTGCAGAGGCAATCAAATACCATCAGAAGAAAGCTCTATTTGTGGGAAAAAAAGGACGCAAATTTCGCTTGGGTACAACACTGCATGAGCGCGCAATTACCAGTTAAAGCAGCGCAGTGCCAAATTGTAAAAAGTCCTCTGGTCTTTAGGCAGCCAAAAGGTCTGGGGCTTAAGTGGTTAAAATCACTGCTCCCAAAAAAACGGACGTTTTTAAAACTTTTTTTGCATTGATACATGTCCCCTGCACTTTTTATGACAATACCATGCATATAAGCCTTTAAAATTAGCACTTTTGATTTCTCCCATAGACTTTTAAAGGAAGTTCAAATTTGCCGCGAACAACCCAAATTGTTTGCTATTCGGCAAACAGGCGAACATATGTTCGACTCGAACATCAGGCTCATCCCAGTTGAGGCAGCTATTGCCTGTTAGAACATCCTTTTATATTTTTTTGTGCTCTCCAGTTCTCAGCCAAAAAGAAAAAAAAAGGAAGAAGGCTTTTATGATGTCTTCAGTTCCCTTGGGTGATTTGTATACCCATCACATAGCCGCCCATCACCAGAGTACCCATCACAAAGCCGCCCTTCACCAGAGTACCCGTCACACAGCCATCATCAGCAGTCTACCAGTCCCAGTTTCACCAGAGCCAGCCATGTCCAAAAAAGTTTACACTAGTGAGGAGGTGTTTCAGATCCTTAAAGAACTACCATAAAATTACTGGAATCCACATTTACTCAGTTTAACATAATGATAAAAGAACCGATTCATCTGGAAGACAGGATACCTCCCTAGTAGCAAATAACTGGATGTAAATGAAAAGGTGTTGAGACAAAGATGTCTCCTGAAAGCAATCAAGGGGAGGATCAACCACAGTATAATTTGAACATGCTGTTAGCTTTATTGATGAATTACAAAATCTAAATTGATCCAGCTAGGATGGCACAAAGACCTCCCAGGTGGAACACGTTCCTCCAATGTATCAACTTCTAGAATAAGAAATACAAAATAGACTGTAGTAATAAACAACGTTGTCAATTTAAAAAGACGCTAGACATCCAACTCTGCTACTCCATGAATGAAAATCTCATCTCCAGAGAAGGAAAGGTGTGTGGTGCTACTGTAATATTCCCTGCACTCTGTAGCAGTTTTCCTGAGTTTTTGAATGTTCTCAATAATATATTGTGTCCATGAAGGAAATAATGAATAAACTTCTGATCATGTAGACAGGAAAAGGATAAGCTTCCTGTAACAAGCCCCTGCTCGCTCGGTTCCACTCTCCCAACACTCCTCTGTGGCTATTGAATCACATTCCAGATCGCAACGTCTGATGGTTCGGTCATCCGATGCTCCAGTAATCAAACTACAGCTATGTGCCATTCAAATCCAGTTGTGATAGCTCAGAACAAACACCAGGCAGGCTGTATGTAAGTTCAAACAGGAATCTTCCTTTTATTGGATGCACACAACACAATTTTATACACAGCAGTTTGAAAACCCCGCCCTCAACAACCACTTTCCTATTGGTCAATTGTAAAGTACACTTTAGTCTTCAATTAGGTCCTCTTGGCCATGCAAATGAGGACTTAAAACAGGGTCAGCAGGGATTGGTCCGATAGCTTGAATAGGAGGACTGATATGTGTAATGACACAGAGAAGCCCCAGGGGATAATTAAAGTACATAAACAAACAGTCAAACACAGAACAATGCCTTCCTTCCAGACCATGGAGCCGTCTGGAGGGGGTTAGCCTTAAAACAGGGCAG
The DNA here is from genome assembly GCF_042186555.1 of Aquarana catesbeiana. NCBI lineage: Eukaryota > Metazoa > Chordata > Amphibia > Anura > Ranidae > Aquarana > Aquarana catesbeiana. The sequence goes on from NC_133330.1 coordinate 149,021,849, forward strand.
AAGACCCCCCCCACTGTGTAATAGAATCAAAGGAGAAATACTTCAGTATTCCAAGCTTCATGACAATACTCCCCCCTGGAAAACAGTCCAACAGCCACAGTGGGACCCCGAACGGGTCAACTCGAGGATGTTGGAAAAGTAGTCTTAAGGTTCCAACAGTATGAATCGGTCACACTGTAATATGGCAAATACAATTTCCCAGAGTCTGTGTCTCTTGGGAGGGTATGGACCTGAATCCAAAGTAACACCACCTCAAGGGTCCTCAGGCATACAGCCCAAAAAGAGACTGTTCCCCCAAATGCCAGGGCCCACGATCGGTCAGCAAGAGGCTAGCATTCAGTCCCCTCCAAAAGCCTCTGTCCTGGCTCAGTCTATCACATTTCTCCCTTGTCGGCAGATGACTAATACAAGAGGAGACCCAGACAGATTTACCCCGAAGTTAGTCCATAGTTCCAGTCCCCTAATGCCTGTACCCACACAGTACCCCAAACAAATTGTTCCATACAGAGCATTACTTACCCAGCCAACCTCTGCCTCTCTCAGAGAACATGCCCGCCACTGGGGACAGGCCTGGACTGGCCCTTCTCCCTGGAGTCCTTTCAGCCGCTGGAGAGAAGACAGGGTGACTGGGCTCACTCCGTCATGCTGTTGGGGATCTGGGCAGACTGCCCAGCATCCCTGGGGTATACAAGTGGGGACTGAAGTCCCATCCACTTTTAGTAGATGAAAATCCCCCAGTGCTTGCAAAGCATGGCTGACATCCTCCTGTATCAGTGTCGCATCATTTTCTGGGGTTGTGTCAGTGGAGACCGAAGTCCCATCCACTACCACAGGAACTCCCTCTTCTGTTAGTTGAGGGCAGAGGCCAGCAGCCCTCTGCCCTGTTGCCAGCACTTCTGCTGGGGACTTCACATCCTCCGCTCTGGCTAACCGTTGGGGCAGGAGGCTGGCTTCCTCCACTCCCAAACTGTGTAACTGCCATTGGGGAGGTAAGCCAGCTGCTTCCTTTTCCATTCCCTCATCTGGCAGTTGGGACGATATGTCTGTGGTACTGTTTCCCAGGTGCACGGATCTTTGCTGGGGAGGAAAGACCGCTTCCTCCACCCTGGCCAACTGTTGGGGAGGAACGACAAACACCTCCTCTCCCTCCTCCCCCTGTATCCTGATCTGCTGCTGGGAAGTGACCACCTCCTTTTCACCCTGAGCCTCTGGAATCACCACAGATGTGGGGCAGAGGTCTTGGACTCTCTGTCCGGTGGCCAGCGCTTCAGCTGGGGAAGTTCCTTGTGACTCCACAGATACTGCTGTTGGTGCTGGGCAGAGCACAGTGAAGTTTGGCCCTAATAACAGCTCTTCTTCCGCTGGAGGCTTACCAGGTTGTTCTTCCTCAGCAGAAAAGTCTATCAAATCCCCTATATCTGCAACTGGTGTCTGGGGATAAAGGTTCACCCTCTCCTGTCCGTGGAACCCAGAAGATGCTATCAGTGATGGGCAGAGGTTAGCAGAGCTCTGCCCTGTTGTCAGCACTTCAGCTTTGGGGATAGCGATCTCCAGATTTTCCACTGCCGATTCCCTGGCATTCTGCTGGACAGGCACATTCCTCCATCCAAGATCATCCAATGCAGAAACAGGTTCATCAAGGTCAGTCAGCACTTGCGCCATCCGCCATAAGATCTCCGCGTCCATAGCTGCAGGGGCAGGTTGGCAAAGCACACTGTTACTCTGCCACATTGTCGACTCTTTAGCCAGGATTTTAGAGTTGTCAACTGATATTTCCTGATAGTCCCCGGCAAAGGTAGCCCCACCCTGCTGCTGAGTAGAGTCTAGCAGCTGTCTGTAGGCGATCTCCAGCTCCCATTCCTGAACGTCCAGAAACTCCAAATCTTCCTGTGCCCAGTGCACTTCTGAGACATTCAGTCTTCGCTCTCTGTGCTCCATTATTTCCTCCAAACGCCACTCTCGATCACTCCCAAAGTCGGGGTCCCTGGACAGCCTCCAGTACAACAATCCCAGGCCATCGTAGTCAAAGCCTTCCGTGGGGCTGTCATCCGCTGTCCATGGGCACACTTGGGCTACATACCACTGGAGGGCTCTGTAGCTCTCGTCCAACCGCATTTCTGCCCGGATCAGCCTGCTTAACTCAGCTGTCCACTCCTGGTTCTGTTGTTCCCCCAATAACAGCATTCGCACTTCATACTGCGACCAGTACCTTACATGGATGGAGGGGAGAACTTTTCCCTGGTTTCGCTGCTCACGGGCTAGCGCTTCCTTCCAGAGTTCGCAGTGGATAGAATCAAACCATCCCAGCAGGACCTGCTCTGATACTGGTTCTCTATGCTGTATCTGCATCTCTCACAACCTCCTTCTGAATTCCTCTTCCATGATGGCTGGTATCTGTACCTCTCCTCTCCTGCTATCTGGACCTTGGATCCAGGTGATGGTTTGGATGTGTTCACAGCAAGGAAGCACGATCCCATCAGTCCCTCCCGGCTCTCAAGTAAGTCTTTCAGTGTGGCTCTCCTGCAGGCTGGTTTGGAGTGTCCCAGTAACTGGAGAGAAAATCTCACGGCTGCCAACCAATGTAACGAGCCCCTACTCGCTCGGTTCCACTCTCCCGACACTCCTCTGTGGCTATTGAATCAGACTGCAGATCGCAATGTCTGATGGTTCGGTCATCCGATGCTCCAGGAATCGAACTACAGCTATGTGCCGTTCAAATCCAGTTGTGATAGCTCAGAACAAACACCAGGCAGGCTGTATGTAAGTTCAAACAGGAATCTTCCTTTTATTGGATGCACACAACACAATTTTATACACAGCAGTTTGAACACCCCGCCCCAACAACCACATTCCTATTGGTCAATTGTAAAGTACACTTTAGTCTTCAATTAGGTCCTCTTGGCCATGCAAATGAGGACTTGAAACAGGGTCAGCAGGGAATGGTCCGATAGCTTGAATAGGAGGACTGATATGTGTAATGACACAGAGAAGCCCCAGGGGATAAAGTACATAAACAAACAGTCAAACACAGAACAATGCCTTCCTTCCAGACCATGGAGCCATCTGGAGGGGGTTAGCCTTAAAACAGGGCAGAAGACCCCCCCCCCCCCCACTGTGTAATAGAATCAAAGGAGAAATACTACAGTATTCCAAGCTTCATGACACTTCCCTTAATTATGGCATTGGTGCCACTGGTAGAGATATAAAAGAACAAGTCAATCATTCCAATAAAGTAAATTGCAGCAGTCTGTGGTTTTGATACACAAATGTATTGTTCAGGTTTCCAATTATTCAGCAGTAAAATCAGCACACTAATGCAGAATTCACTGATCTGAGTAGTGTGGAAGGCTACAGAAACCGTAACAGGCTGTATGAGACACAGAAAATACGTAACTGTTCACAATTAGTTGGCAATCAGGCACTGTAAGTGTACACAGGAGGAGGGAAGCTGGTACGTAACGTGAGCCTGTGAGGGGTTCTTACCCTTCCTGTGCCTTGACCAAAATGTATGAGCACTCCATGTGTCAATGCGATGGACCACGGAAGATGGCTGTAATAGCCGGAGCGTTACGATATCCGTGGATCATGTGGAATGGCTGTTGGTTGGTCAGGAAGGGTTTGATAAGCACTTCCGGTTCAAGATCTGGGTAGCAGAGCTACGGTGGTCTGTAGGTAAATTTCAAAGTAGACTTGTCCAGAAAACCAGCCCTTGGATGGTCACCTGAAACCAGGTGACAGATGCACTCCGTAGGAGTGCACTGCTAAGGTAGTGGACCCTAGGACTGACTGCTGTGGGCTAAACCCTGGGAGGTTCAGGAAGCAGGGCTACTAGATCACTAACACAGATCCCAGTGGGAGCTAGAACATAGATTCCTCAGGGCGCAGAGTCTAAGAGCCAGCAGGTGTTCACCAGAGCCTCTAGTGGTGAGGATGGATGCAGAGTCTAAGAGCCAGCAGGTGTTCACCAGAGCCTCTAGTGGTGAGGATGGACTGCGCTGCAGTCTGGCTCCAGGTCGGGGGCCCCCAGGGTCTCAAAGCTCACGGTAGACTACAGGAGATTGAGGAAGGAAGCAGCAGGCTGGAACAAGGATAGTAAGGGGATAAGCCAAGGTCGGGGCAACTAGCAGACAAGGACAACAGAGTACACACCAAAGGTTCAGGGTCACAGGCAAACAGGTATAGTCGGGGACACGCCAAAAGGTCAGGGTAACGAGCAAACAAGAATAGTCGAGAACACGCCAAAGTCGGTAACAGAGACAAAAGTAGAGCACGCGGCAAGCAGGAAACAGGGAGCCAAACACACAATGGTTGATCAGCAAGGTTGGCTTGCAATGCCAACTAATTAGAGGCTGAGGTGGAGCTATGCTGAGGGAAGATTATATATGCAGTCAGGTGAGAGTGGCTGGCCTCTAAAGGAACACATGGAGAGAGGTAAGCTGACAGACACACATTTCTGCATAACCATGACACGGTCATGGATTAGGGATCATTGAGGAGCGCGGGGATGAGCCTGCGTTGGCTACGTCGATGCGCTTCATGCACTCAACCATGCACTCCGTCTGGACGTTGTACGTAAGTGATCATAATCTTTATATAGGACGCCTTATCCAATTGCATTCCTCTACGCACATATACTATATACTACCATCTTGTAGTGACACCTAGAACCACAGTTAGTAAAAGCAGACAGGTAAATTCATTTCGTTAGTAAAATAAATAGCACGATCAAACACGACATAGAAAAAAAAATCATATCTGTCATGTTATTATCGTCGCTCCAAGCACTAACACTATATAAGAGTGGTAAAAAATGTATCCCGGCGTGAAACTACTGGCTCGAATAGCTTATGACCCCATTCTGAAAGCCAGATAAATTTGGAATTTAATCATGAAAATTATTGTGGAGGTAAGTCTAAAATTAAGTATAAAGATGAAATAAAAAGTAAGGTAGGAGCAAACATATGACTATCAACCAGCAAGAGACAAAGAAGCATCAGAAGGTCAGGAGCATAACTAGAACCCCCCAGGCTATATGTCAGTGCTTGGAATCCCTGGTAAAGGGGAGACCCTGATGAAGGAGAGACACAGACCTAGGGCTCAAGGAAGATCTTCAAGCTCAACTCATTATTTAAGCCTAATGGCTGAAGAGTATTGAGATTGCAGATCCAGGATTTTTCCTTCCTTAGGACTAGGAGCACGGTGTCGAAATCTCCCCTTCGATCACAGAGATTGAGGGAAAAGAAACCCTTAACTTTTAACCCCTGAGTTTTACTCTGATGGAATTGTAGGAAATGCTGGGCTATGGGGGTATCTCACACGGAGCTGGCATTTAGTTTTCCCAACATACAACTTTCTGCATGGACATTCAAGAATGTAGAGGACTTTGAATGTTGCAAAATTGATGAATGACCTAATCTCATACTCTTGTTTAGATTCTGAGTCCCTGAATGCCTTGGAGCGGTCCACATATTTACAAGTGCCACAGTGGCCACAAGGGAACATGCCATTTATCTTAGGCATGTCCATGAGCCAATTTCTATTTAAAGGACGCACAAATTCTGTTTGGACAAGAGTATCCTTCAAGTTCCTGGCTCTCTTGGCTACCATAAAAGGTCTATCGCCTACTATCTCTCTGAGATCTTCAGAACTAGTCAAAATATGCCAGTGATCCGAGAGAATAGAATTGATCTGGTGCCACTGTATTCCAAAAGGGATACATCTTACTGGTCAAGCAGTATCAATTTTAGTTTTTTCACGGGGTACAAGTAAGTCAGTTCTCGTCTTCTGTCCTGCAATTTTTTTTGCCCTTCTGAGTGTGCGATGTGGATAACATCATTCCCTGAATCTGCGGTATAATATTTCAGGTTCACGACGGTAGTCCTCGTTGGTGGAACAGTTCCTCCTGATCCGGAGGTACTGTCCCACCGAGACACCGCGTATTAGTGACCCTGGGTGGTGGATATCCGCTTGTAAAAGGGTATTGGCTGCCGTTTTTACACCCTCTACTCTAATGGATAGGTCCAGAAATGAAATTTCATGGGGATCAACCAGATATGTTTAACGTATGTTGCGGGTATTATTACCCAATTCCTCCATGAATTCCACCAACTCAGCATGGGTAACAGTCCATACCATCAACACATCATCAATGTACCTTAGCCAGGTGGAAGCATGGCCAAGGTACATCAATGAGGTATAAACAACCTCCTCCTCACACCATCTGAGATGAAGGCATGCATAAGTGGGTGCCCAGGGAGCTCCCATGGATGTACCACGGAGCTGCTGGTAGTGGTGACCCGCAAACTGAAAAAAGTTGTGCCTTAATGCCATTTCTTGAAACTCAATAATGAACTTGTTTTGTGCTCCCATGTTGGAGAACTGCTGATTGAGAAAATGGTGTACTGCAAGGATGCCCCATTCATGTGGGATCGTGTATAATGCCTCCACATCTATCCCCACAAGGAGAACCTCATCCGTGAAGGCCAAATTGAGAATCTTGTTGAGTACATCCCCTACATCACATAAATATGACAGTAATGACTCAACCAGATCTTTAATCAGACAGTCTATGTACTTGCCGACTCGCTCCAGGGGACTCTTGATAGCAGATACAATTGGCCTTCCAGGGGGGTTCTCCCTATGCTTATGAATTTTGGGGATTATGTAGAACGTTGGCAAATTAAAATCCTCGACTTTTAGATATTATGAATTTACCTGTCTGCTTTTACTAACTGTAGTTCTAGGTGTCACCACAAGATGGTAGTATATAGTATATGTGCATAGAGGAATGTGATTGGATATGGCGTCCTACATAAAGACTATGATCACCTACACACAACGTCTAGAGTCTAGATGAAGTGCACGGTCGAGTGCAAGAAACGCATTGACGTAGCTGATGCAGGCTCATCCCTGCGCTCCTCAATGATCCCTAATCCATGACCGTAAGGTGATCCCTTACTTTCAACATCCAAGGGCTGGTTTTCTGGACAATTCTACTTTTACCTACAGGCCACCGTAGCTCTGCTTCCCGGATCTTGAACCATAAGTGCTTATCAAAACCCTTCCGGACAAACCAACAGCCATTCCACATGATCCACGGATATCGTAATGCTCCAGCTATCACAGCCATCTTCCACAGCCCATCAGCATTGACACATGGAGTTATCTACATTCCGGCCAAGATGCCATGGCACAGGAAGGGTAAGAACCCCTCACGGGCTCACATTACTTACCAGCTTCCCTCCTCCTGTGTACACTTACAGTGCCTGATTGCCAACTAGTGCATTTGCTTGTGGACGGTTACGTATTTTCTGTGTCTCATACAGCCTGTGACGGTCTCTGCAGCCTTCCACACTACTCAGATCAACGAATTCTGCATTAGTGTGTTGATTTTAATGCTGAATAATTGGAGACCTGAACAATACATTTGTGTATCAAAACCACAGACTGCTGCAATTTACTTTATTGGAATGGTTGACTTGTTCTTTTATATCTCTACCAGTGGCTGTAATGCCATAATTAAGGGAAGCTTATCCTTTTCCTGTCTACATCATCAGAAGTTTATTCATTAGCTCCTTCATGAACACAATATATTATTGAGAACATTCAAAAACTCAGGAAAATTGCTACAGAGTGCAGTACATATTACAGTAGCACCACACACCACTCCTTCTCTGGAGATGGGATTTTTATTCATGGAGTAGCAGGGTTGGATGTCTAACATCTTTTTAAATTGACAACGTTGTTTATTACTACAGTGTATTTTGTATTTTTTATTCTAGAAGTTGATACATTGGAGGAACGTGTTCCACCTGGGAGGTCTTTGTGCCGTCCCAGCTGGATCAATTTAGATTTTGTAATTCATCAATAAAGCTAACAGCAGGGCCGTCTTTAAGGCAGGGCAAAAGGAGCAGCTGCCCTGGGCCCTGTCATTGTTGTGGGGCCCAAACCAGCTGCCTCATCTTTGTCAACTTTCCCAGTTTAAATTCCCTCGTCCCTTGAGGTTTTAGTCTCATGCTGTGTCCTAATATTTCAGTGTGAAGTTCTGTTATTAATACTACCCAGCTCTGTCTTGTTGTGTACAGATGACTCCCCTGCAGACCCTGTGTTTACATGTAAATACCGGCATTGATATGTAAATAGCAGCCGCATTCATATGTAAATAGTGGCAGACCGGCAGCATTCATGTAAACAGTGGTGGTATTCATATGTATATCATGCCCCCCTGAGGTCATATCCACCATCAACTATACTGAATGCTACCCACTGGGGAGATAAAGGGGCATGCTTGAAAGTCCTGCTTACAACTGTGGTCATTAAGCCTACCATCAGCCTGTTCTGCAAAGGTAAGCAAATTAGTGGGAAAGGGTAGTGTGTGGTGTGCAGAGGTAGTCAGAAAAGGAATTACAGTTTGGGGTGCACAGGTGAGCAAGGTCCAGTCCATGGTGTGCAGCCAATGAAAAGATGATGTACTGTAACCTCTAGCAACCAATCAGTAAGCAGTAATGATGTGCAGTAACCAATCAGTGAGCAGTATTGATGTACAGTCAACACGCAGAAATCATGTGCTGTAACCTCTAGTAACTAATCAGTGAGCCGAAATGTTTTGCTGTAACCTCTAGCAACCTCTAGCAACCAGATCGGTGAGCTGAAATGTTTGCTGTAACCTCTAGCAACCAGTCAGTGAGCGGTAATAAAACACTGTAACCTCTAGCAACCAATCGCAATAACTGTCTGATCTGATTCAGTAAACTGATTTTTGAGTCTAGCTGCTATTTATTGTATGTCTCAGAGCAGGTGGAGAGCAAAACTGCATGGGGGGCCCCAAGAAAATTTTTGCCCAGGGTCCAATCAATATTAAAGACGGCCCTGGCTAACAGCATGTTCAAATTATACCGTGGTTGACCCTCCCCTTGATTATTTTCAGGAGACATCTCTTTGTCTCAACACCCTTTCATTTGGTTTCAGATCCTTAGCATGACTTATTAGAGCAGCGGGGAATTCTCACAGTCCGATTCCGATGTATAAACCCATTGAAAGCAGTGGATCGGCGACCCAATTGAAGGAAGAAAGGGTCCATCCTAAAATGATACAGCGCTCAAAAACCAAGTAGCCACCATACACTCCAATGGTCAATCGGCAAATGCCAACGGTACTAGACCCCAGGCTCAGTACCAGCCCTGGTGTATTACATTCCCCAAGCACCAGCACTGGAGTATCACATCCCCCAAGTACCAGCACTGGAGTATAACATCCCCCTAGAATCAGGGTCCATACATAACTCCCAAATGCTTTTGCCAACCCATTACGGCTGCCTTCCAACTCAGGATCAGCACTTATTCCCCCTTTCACCACACAGCCAGGTGTACAGGTGAATACTGAGAATGTTTTTACTCCAATTTATTGTGGACCAGACAAATCTTTTTGCCCAACAGTATATTGTTAGCAACCCCAGTTCATCCTATGCCCGTATGAGTGGAAACATCTGACATTGGGGGAGTTCAGGTTGTTTATGGGCCTCATCCTTAACATGGGGCTTACAAAAAAAAATGAAGGACATGCTTACTGGTCCACCCACCCCATCCAGCAAATGCCCATTTATTCTTCTGTAATGTCCTATGAGATGATCATGCTCTTCCTTCATTTCAGTGACAATACCCAGTGCCCTCCCCGAGATCATAGCAACTATGACAAATTATACAAAATTCACTCACTTAATTTCTTTTCCCAAAGATTTGCTAAACTTTATGTCCCTGACCATAATATAAGTGTGAATGAGTCATTTATACACTTCACTGGCTGGCTGGGAATCAAACAATACATTCCAAGCAAAAGGGCCAGATATAGAGTAAAAATCGACAAGCTTTGTGAAAGAGCCACAGGCTATCTGTATGCATTCTGCACATATGAAAGAAGAGATTCCCAGTTCCAGCCCCCTGAGTGCCCAACCTACATTGGCACTAGTGGAAAAATTGTATGGGACCTGGCATACCCACTTTTCCAAAAGGGTTATCACACCTACCTAGATAACTTCTAAACCAGTCTGCCCCTTTTCCATCACCTACACAGTGAAAAAACCTTGCCTGTGGTACCTCCAGAAAAAAACAGGAAGGGCTTCCCACAAACTTTAGTGTACACAAGGCTACAAAGGGGGGTGAGCAAGTCTGAGAAACGAAGTGTTGGTCGTGAAGTGGAAGGATAATAGGGATGTCTACGCCCTGTGGAGATTCCTGGAAGACACTGTCCCATTCAAAATCCTGCAAGATTTTAATCTTTACATGGGTGGCGGGGTGGATTTCAATGATCAAATGCTTAAGCCCGATTTAGCAAGAAGGAGGTCCCATTTCTGGTACAAAATAGTTGCCATGTATCTTATTCACTTGGCCATTTACAATGCTTATCTCACCTACACCAAATCCACAGAAAGACCCACCCCCTTCCTTAAATTCATAGAAGAAATCATAACGTCCCTTATCTACCAGAAAACCTCTGCTTTGATGCTGTTAGGAGACTTCACAAGCCCCTTTTCCCTGAGAGCATTCCACCATGAGAAGCAGGCTGAAGACATCAAAAAATATGTCACATATGCAGCAGAGGGGGAGTTAGAAGAGATGCCAGCTATCATTGTCCCCAATGTCCCTCCCAACCTGGCCTATGCAATGGAGAATGCTTCCGACGTTTTCACACATCCCTAAGATATTAGCCCATATTTTTAACAGCCTGCCATTTCCCCATTTTCAACATCTGTGCTGACCATTTGCCTGCTGCCTCAACTAACCATGCCACTGCCTTCCACATTAACCGACTCTGGCCTGTTTAGCGACTATGCTTCTGCCTCTGTCGTCTGCATTGTTTATCCGCCACGTTTCTGCCCTCTGCGTGAACTGACCTCGACCTGTTAATCGATCATGTTTTTTGCCTGTGTTTTGACTGATCTGTTGCTCTGCTACTGTAGTAGTGGGATTCATGATAACACAGGGGTCTCACATATGTTAGGGGCTCCAGAATTGTTTTTCCGGATGGAGAAAACAATTTTTTTGGTTTTCTCCAGGTTTTGTAATTCCCAGATTAGGGTCTGGAGACCAGAAGCTTCAAAGATATTTGGGTAGAAGAAGCCCCTACCTCTGTGCCCAGGTCTTACCTGACCGAGGCCCTAAGCCTGATATTTCTGCCTGCTGCTGACTTACTGCTATCATGCCTCTGCCTGCCACATGAACTGACCACACCTGAGCCTGCTACCTGTACTATGGACCATGTTCCTACTACCAGGAGTAATATTTTGGCTGTGATGACCATTTCTCTGCCTGGACAATTCCTTTGGCTGTTGCTGACCACATCTCTGCTTGCTGCCTGGTCTAATGCTTTGGCTGTGCTGACAATATCTCTGTCTGCTGCCTGTACTGCCTGTACTGCCTTTTGCCTGGACAATTACTTTTATTGTCACTGACCACATCCCTGCCTGCTGCCTGGCCCAATGCTCTCCTCTGTGGACATTCCAACAGGAAGCCAAGCGCAGAAAGTAAACCAAGGAGCCAAAGTAATTATAAAAGTCACACTGGACCACTGCTGCCGCACTCAGATGACCAAATGAGAAACAGACAAACAGATCCCCTGCTCTGATCCATTTGATCCATCAAGCTTTGCCGATGTCTGTCTGTGGTCGGAGCATGTGACGCGGCTGGGGAGGAGTCCTGTGGTATCAGGACACCTTGCAGCTCAGCCTTGTTCCCGCTGCCCCTCCAGCATCCATCTTTGGTCTCGTCGGCCACTGCAGCGGCTCTGCCATCTTCCACTCTGGTCATACAGTAATCATACTTCTTGGATCTGTGCCCAGCCTTTCCCCTCCCTGATGTAGCCCGGCTCTGGTTATGGTCACCTCTCCCAGCTGTTGAAAAGTGTTTTCAGGCTTTCCATTTTTGGTCTGCAGCCCCCTCTGTCCACAGCCATCACGGAAGCGGGACAGCAATTTCTCCACCACCTTTGGCTCCACAGTGAGTTTGGCCATTCTGACGATTTTTCCCATTTGTGCTGTATATTGTTGGTAATCAGTAGGTCTAGTAACGCTTTGTTTCTAGTTGGCACGTCTACCATCTGACCCATGAAATTGTCCTGCAAGACATTTAGGAACTTGCGAGCCTTAGACGAATGCACGGTTCCTTTTCGCCCAGTCTATGGCTGGATAATTAAATTTTCCCATTATGATGATACTTCCCATCCTTGCCGCTAATCCAAATTGTGATAGGAGGTCCGTCTCCCCCCCCTCCCCCAGGTTAGGGGGCCCATAGCATACTCCCAGTATTACTTCCCCCTTAGTATCATCCCTTTGGAGCTCTACCCATAAGGATTCCACCTCCTCCCTAGCTCCCTTAGTGATTTCATCTTTCACATTCACTTATACATTATTCTTGATATACAGGCATACCCCTTCCCCTTTGTGTACCCTCTCTATCCCTGTGATAAAGGGAATACCCTTGAATGGTTGCCAGCCAATCATGAGAGCTGTTGAACCAAGTCTCTGAAATTCCCACAAAATCGAAATCCTCCTCGTACAACAGTATCTCTAGTTCTCCCATCTTATCCACCAGGCTCCTGACATTGGTGAACATGCCACGTAGTTTAGACCGGTCGCATACTGTCTTCTTATTGGGTGTTCTGAGGTTGCAAATAGGACTTGTTACTATACTTACCTCGGGTTTATGTGTTTTAGTCAACCTACCACTAATGCCCCCAATACTACCCTCTGGACTATCTCCACCTCTAGACCCTCCCCTCCTCACCTAGTTTAAAAGCCCCTTTAACTTTTCGACCATCTTCACTCCCAGCAGATCTGCACCCTCCTCATTTAGGTGCAGTCTGTCCCTACTATAGAACTGGTGACAGACTGAGAAGTCAGCCCAGTTCGCCAGGAACCCAGACCACTCCTTTCTACACCAGCTCCTCAGCTTTATATACAAATATTCAGTGTCAGCTACTGAACTCTGTATCTCCTGCAATGTCATTGTTGGCATTCCCCTCTTATCTAAGCATCTTTTCAAGTGAAGAGCTTTTGAAGCAGAATCCTGGCAGTGTGAATTGACTTTCACCTCCTGATAACTGAACTTGCAGTGTCTTCTAAATATACATCTCTAGTGTACTTGGGATGCACCTTTGTTCTGACATGAAGCAGCCAGTTTGCCCCCCCCCCCCCCCCATTAAAACTGGCTAGTGTCTTGAAGACTTGAGTCTAATGACAAAGTCCACTGAGTCTTTTCTGCCATAGAGAAACTTAAGGCCGATTTTTTTTTAATTAGTACGGTTTTCGTATGAAAAAAATCGCAAGAGCAAGACTACGCATGCTTAGAAACGAAATAATACATGCAAAAATATTCAACACATAACATCACTTCTGAAGATGTATTCTGTTATACGAGAATTTTCATATGGTGAGTAGCCTCTTCACTTTCGACATCAGACTAGCATGCAACAAAAAAAAGGAAGAATGGTCCGAAAATCTGATTGTGTGTATGAGGCTTTGTTCTTCCATACAGATCTTGTATAGTTCAGCAGATCATCTGCTTCCACAGTTCTACAGAGATAGTTGTCCTCACCTGTGCATAGTTCATTTGGAGTATCCTACTACTTCCCTTCTCCTATCCAGGTTCGTCAAATAAAACATAAAAATAAATCCCCTAGACTGGTCATTGAAGACAGCGAGTGGAAGAGTGTGTGCACCTGACTGTGTGAAATACCGTGTAACTGGCTGCAGGATAATCAGTGGGAAGCCCAAGGGACAAGTATTCCAGCAGCTCCTGCGGGAGCAGTACTACGTTTGTAGAAATCTATTCGTCCGACGCCCCGCACGATTAGGGGGGCAGCGCGCCTGCGCTCCTTATGGACCGGCCGCCGCTGGTGGGTAGAATGACATTAGGTGCCAGTGAGCTCAGAAGAGGGGTGATATTGCATGGCTGGATCAGAGAGTCTGGGAGGATAGCATTGGATAAAGGGTGAGTATAGCATATGAAGCACATCTTTTTTTTAGTTTGCACTGGGACTGGAATTTTTCAATTTACACTGAAGCTATACTTAGGATATCGCATACATAGACCTATGCCTAGGGATAGATAACAAACTCTTGCATGTTCAATCAAGGTCAAGGAGGTAATTCCTTATTAAAGTTTGGAAACACTGGCAAATAAATACAACCTGTAAAAGAAAAAAAATATTTAATTCTATATATAACTTATTATTGTTCTACTGTGTTTCTCCAGCCTCTCATTGTCACGGCATTGCACAACAGCAATGTTTTTTTATTTAATCACCAGACCTTCTGTCTTGTCTTTGTCCTCTCCCTGATTCTGTAATCCACATTCTTTAAGCCTTAAGCTCTTTCAGACTCTCACTCCACCCTATATTATTTGTGGCTGAGAGGAACAGTCCTTGTACTTCCTGAACTTATGAGTCATTACTCTGAAACCTCTCCACTCAAGTATTCCCCTAGGTTTCAGCCATGTACAAATGACTGTTGTCACAACAGCATAATTGTCATATAATTGCTAAAACAAATTCCAGAGAGGAATGTTGCAGTATGTGTATAACATGTGTAATCCTCCACATAAAACCCAAAAATGTGCAATGTATATAAAGCCTCACTGCCACCTCAATATCAGATAAACCCTAAATGATACAACTAATATTATTATAAAAAGGCGCCGTGAGAAATAAAATATGAATTAAAAACAGTACAAAGTGAAAAATGTGTTAGTCTATCAATAAGTCCCACATGGGTAATTCATCAAACAATTTCTGATTCTTCCCAATTGGTTAAAAATAGGTGCTCCAGTGCTCAAGAACCACTCTCCAGTGGACTAGAACTCACCAGACATAAATGCCTCTCTTTTTACAGATTGGCATGTAACACCTATGAATGTAACTTCCATCGAACATGACTCACATTCCCAAATTCACATGAAGGTGGGCTATCCCATGCAAATTATAAAAGGAAATATAGAGACCCCAATAGTGAAAAATCGTTTAGATAAAAACCGCTTTGTTAGAAAAAGAAAAAGGAAAAAAACATTGATAAAATTACAATCCGGCATGAATTGTGACCAAGTAGAAGTAATCTAACTCACGTGGAGTGTAAAGGAACACTGTCTCAGTTGGAACATAGCACATAACTTCCTATACATCACGTTTGGCTTGAGTGCTGACGTCAAATACGGTTGCTGCTCGACCACATCCCAACGAGTTTCATCTACACGATTTTGTCAAAGGGATGATCACCACCCCCTTATATCCTTTCTCTTTTCTAACATATCAATTCCTTTTTGTATATACAGAGGATTCTATAACACACATTGACCGCAGATTCATGTTTTTGCTGCGATTTGCGGGGTTTTTTGGGAAAATTTGTTTTTGGACAGATTAAAAAATGAAAATCGCAGAGAAATTGCGGTTAAAAACATGGTAAAAATGCACTACATGCTTTTCTGAAGCTTCTGCATTGAAGTCTATAGAACCAAAAATGCAAAAAAGCAGTTTTGTGTTTAAAAAAGTCGCTGACCTTTTCTTAAAAGGCAGAGGCACAAAAATACATAGGAACCCATGTTAAAAAAATGTCCTAAAAAATGCATTGGTGTGAATGGAGCCTTAATGCCAAAGCCCAGGTTTCCTCTCAAATTGGCTTAAATTAACTATTTAATCACTTGCTGACTGGGTCTTTTTCTGACATTTGTTGCTTACAAGGTAAAATCTGTATTTTTTGCCAGACAGTTACTTAGAACCCCAAACACTATTTGTAGCACCCTGTAGTTTAGGCAGGGAGCTCCTCACAAATTTACTTGCCAGGAGTAGTTATCCTGGTTGATTTAAAGAGATCCATTGATTTCTCCCTAAGTATGGCCTTGCTGCACTTTTCTCTTCTACCATTAGGTGGCCAGGTACTCGGTGGTACTAGATATGAGAAGGGCAACCCAAGGTCAGGTTATGGGTATATGGGGTATCCCAGCCAATGGACAGGGGTTTTCTTGAATCCCCTGGCCTGCTGGGAGCACCTATATAATTGGGTGGAGTCATGTGATCTGTGTTCTGTGCCACCTGGATGGCTCTCTGGGTGGACATGTGTCGTACGCCCCAGGCTGCTGGGCCGGAGATTGGGCCTATCCCGGGGGCATCTGGCTGCCAGGCTGTGCGAGGGCCTATCCAAAAGTAAGAGAGCAGCATAGGGTTGGGACTGCGGCTTGCAGTCCAACCAGAAGTGACGGTTCTGCCGGCCAGAGAATCTGTCGTGGTCAGAGGTAGAAGGGGAGCTGTCGCCACTAATGGACCAACCACCTTTACCAGGGACCACAGTGAGTAACTGAAGCAAGTACCGGAGCAGTATTCTCACCGAACAGGCACAGTGGAGAATGTGGAAACTTCAGGCGGTGATCAAGTCAGGGATCCAAACAGCGGAGGTGACGCTTGCAGAGCAGCGTTGTGTGTCAAGCCAGGGACCGAGCCAGTCAGCAGGGGTGAAGCTTGAGAAGTATCTGGAGTACCAAGCTAGGCACCCAGCAGGCAAGCGCGAGTGACGCTTGAGGGAGATACCACCACAAAGATTGGTAGGAGTTTAAGGGATTCAGATTCAGTGAATCAGATGGTCTAGTGAGGGACCAGGAGCTCAAAATATAGTTGTAGTGAAGCAGAAGGAACTGTTACGTTTGAGTTAGGAACTGTTAATGACTGTTGCCATAGGAGACAGCATGTCTGCCAATTGAATCTACAACTACTCAATTACTTAAGGGTGTTCTGGCCCTAACCCTCTTTCCCTCAAAAATACAAAAAGGACTGTTAAAAGAAATAAAACCTCTTTTACATCCAAAAAGTGTCTGTCGCCCAATGACTTTCACCATCTTTGCACCCACTATGCTTCACAACCCACTACATATTGTAGGATGTCAGCTATCTTTGGCTTTGTAGGTCCTCATTAGACTGGAAGAAGCTAAAAACTTTGCTACATTTGGCGCCCAACGTTGGGCTAAGGTGGTGTCCTTGCAGCAATCGCCCAAAGCAACTGGTTTCAGCTCCATTGGGAATGTCTGGCTCTGTGGGAAGGTGGCAAGTAACATTTACCCTTCTTATAGACTGTGTCGTTGTGTGTACTATGTGGGGTAGGACCACCAAGTCTCATTGCTAGAGGGAGAGGATCAGCCTGGTCTTTGACACTTCCCGCCTGTCAGACTTTACTTACCAGACCGGTGAGTCCGCTTGGGCAGAGGGTGGTCTCCTGTACATATCCCACTCGCGGCCCCTGGTAGAATGGACAGGAGGCATGGAAGTAAGGAATGGTAAGAGAGCCTGATGAGGGATCCAGGTGCTGGATGGAAGAGGAACTTCAACCAGCAGATGGTGAACTGGAACACAGGCAAACAGGTGCTGAGCAGGAGCAAGCAGGCAGGTCAGGATACAGGCAGAGTTCGGCAACAGACAGGCAGCACGGTACAAAGGAGAAGGCAGAAGAAGGGTCAAACAAGCCAAGGTCGGGTACGGGCAGCAATCAAAGGAGAGTCAGAGGCAAGCCGGGTCGTCAGGAGATCAGGAACACAGGAACACTGGAACAGGTAATGGGGAGCTAAGGAACCGGAAGCTGATGATCAGGCAGCACCGAGCAGAGTACATGGCAAACCTAAATAGGCAGATTGGCACCAAACAGCGCACGCACGTGCACGCCGACGCATACAGGCGAACGCGCAAGCCTGCGCGTGCACACGCACGTGCCCGCACGCCAGTACACCGACCAGCGCCTGCAGGGACATACACAGCAGCACGCACAGGAACGCGCGCACCAACGCGCCCCAGCGTGCACCAGCACCGCGACCAGCCAGGTGAGCTCTCTGACAGTGCCCCCTCCTAAAGGGCAGCCTCTGGATGCCCAGCTGAGCCGGCTTGGAGGCATGAGCGTTCTTAAAAGACCATAAAAGTTCTGGGGCATGCAAATTGCTCTCAGGTTCCCAGGAGTTGTCTTCCGGCCCATGCCCCTTCCACTTGATGAGATATTGAATTCTGTTGTTCCTCCTTCTACAATCCAAGATTGCCTCAAACTCTTCTTCATCATTAATTATGACAGGTTTAGGTGGGCCGGTCCTACGGCCAGTAAAGGGATTCGAAATAGCAGGCTTCAACAGAGACACATGAAATACCGGGTGTATTTTTAAAGAATCAGGCAGATCAATCTCATATGCGACATCATTTATCTTCCTCTTTACAAGGAAGGGACCCATGAATTTGGGGCCCAATTTCCTTGAGGGACAGGCCATTTTTAGGTTAATGGTGGATAACCACACTTGGTTGCCGGTTTCCAGGATCAGTTCTCCACGCCTCTTCCTATCATACATCCTTTTGTTGTACTCTTGAGACTTGGCCATCATTTCCTGCAAAAGCTTATTGTTAGAGGAGAAAAAATCCATGGTTTCAGCAACTGCAGGAACGGTACATTCGGGTAAGGATGAAAACCGTAGTTAGCAAAGAATGATGTTTGGTTGATAGCTGAATGCAATGAGTTGTTGTAACTGAACTCTGCAACAGGTAGTAGAGAGACCCAGTTGCTTTGCGAGAATGCAGAGAAGCAGCGAAGGTATTGCTCTAGGGTTTGATTGGTTCTCTCTGTTTGCCCATTTGTCTGGGGATGGTAGGCTGATGAGAATGCCAACTCTATTTCCAGGGAACCACAGAGAGCCTTCCAGAACCTCAAAGTAAATTGGACTCCGCGGTCAGACACAATACTTGCCGGGACTCCATGCAGCCTCACCACTTCTTTAACAAAAATCTTTGCAGTGTCCATGGCTGAGGATGTGCCCTTCATGGGAAAGAAATGTGCCATCTTGGATAGCCTATCGATGACAACAAAAATGGTGGAAAATCCCTCCGGCGGAGGGAGTTCTACGATAAAGTCCATCGATATCCTTTTCCATGGTCTCTTTGGAATGGGTAAAGGTTTTAGTAGGCCCCAAGCCTTTGTCCGGCTGTTTTTGCTTCGGGCAAAAGTGGTGCATGAGTCCACATAACTTTTGCAATCACTGGATAGTAGGGGCCACCAAAAGGTGCGCTGCACCAACTCTATAGTTTTCAACACACCAAAATGTCCAGCTAATTTATGGTTGTGGCAAAGTTCCATCACCGTCACCCGTAAAGGTGCCGGGACTACAATTTTATCTTCATGCCAAAACAGGCCGTCAGTCAGATTGGTTTCAGGATACGGGGACATTCCCACAGAGTTTTATCCGGATCAAAAGGTCCACTTGAAGGAGCAAAAAGTTTCCAGAGGGAAGGATCGTGTCAGGAGGCAGAATTTTTTCAGAATCCAAAAACATACGCGTCTGGCTTAATGTTCTTCGAACCTGGTCTATAGGTTATATGGAATTGAAATCGGGAAAAGAAAAGTACAAATCTGGCTTGCCGTGGTCTCAATCTTTTGGCTGTCCTCAAATATTCCAGATTTTTGTGATCTGTATACACCAAGATGGGATGAGCAGCACCCTCCAGAAGGTAACACCACTCCTCCAGAGCCGATTTGATAGCAAGAAGTTCCCGATCTCCCACATCATAGTTCCTTTCTGAGACTGAAAGCTTGCGTGAGAAAAACGCCACTGGGTACAAAAGAGCTTTGGCACCTTGCCACTGAGACAGAACCGCTCCAACTGCTATTTCTGAGGCATCGACTTCCAGGACAAACGGTAAAGCAAGATTAGGGTGTTTCAGGATGGTAGCCGATGTAAAAAAGCTCTTTAAGTTTCACAAAAGCTGTCTGGGCCTGAGGAGTCCACAAGAATTGGGTTCCCTGCCTGGTTAGTTCGGTTATTGGGGCGATTATTGCTGAAAACCCCTTAATAAACTTCCGGTAAAAATTAGAAAAGCCGATGAAGCGTTGCACACCTTTTTTATCCACGGGCGCAGGCCAATCAAGGATGGCGGACACCTTCTGAGGGTCTATCTTGATGCCATCCACCGAGATGATTAGACCTAGGAATTGGATGCTCTGGAGTTCGAATTCACATTTCTCTAATTTTGCATAGAGGCCGTGTAGTCTGAGCCGGGTTAGGACATTCCGGACATGTTTGCGGTAATCGGCCAGTGAAGAGGAGAAGATCAGAATATCGTCCAGATACACAATTACGTACAAATCCAGGTAGTCATGGAAAATGTCATTGACAAAGTGCTGGAATGTTGCAGGAGCGTTGCAGAGGCCAAAGGGCATGACAAGATACTCGAAGTGCCCAAATCGAGTACAGAATGCCGTTTTCCACTTGTCCCCTTCCCAGATTCGAATTAAATTATAATCTCCCCGAAGATCAAGCTTCGTGAACATGACTGTGGATCCCAACCTTTGAAAAAGTTCTGGTACTAAGGATAGAGGATAGCGGTTCTTGATAGTTATCCTATTAAATTCCCGATAATCTATGCAGGGACGTAGGGAATGGTCTTTCTTTTCGACGAATATGTTGAGTGGTATACCGTCGGGTAGTGTCTGTTTTTTAAGATGGGAAAAGCATTTTCCCGGAAGATGCCCGCACCAGCTGGAGAAGTAGAAGGGCGGATAAACCCTTTTTCCAAGTTTTCGTCGATGTAGGTTTTTAGTGTGCTTAACTCCTGCTTAGTTAGCGGAAAGATTCTCACAAAAGGGACCTCAGTTCCTGGTAGATGCTCTATAGTGCAGTCATAAGGCCTGTGCTCAGGTAATGTTTCTGCTCCTTTCTTGCTAAAAGCTTCGGTAGGGTTCAGGAATGGACTGTCGTAGTTCCAGATCTGAGTCCATACAAAGGAGGGGAGAGGTTTCAGTAGAAGATCTGTACAGGCAGTGTTGTTGACAGTATTCGGAAGGAAAAGTAACTTCCCCTGTGGTCTAGTTAATGCTGGGATTGTGGGCTTGCAGCCAAGGTATTCCCAAGATGATGGGAAAGAGGGGAGAGGAGATGGCATCCAGACGACGAAGCAACTACAGGCACCGGAATCAATGATGGCCATCACGGGGTAGTCCCTCCTGGAAGCTGCAAAATGATGGAGAGAGCAAGGTGAGAACCGGTCTTAGGTACCATAGATGCACAAAAAGAAGAAGCAGGAAGGCACTTATGCATCTTGTTGGGGCAGGCCCTCACATAGTGCCCGGGTTCACCGCAATACAGACAAAGATTGCGGGCTCGTCTACGCAGCTTTGTGGGTCAGTGTGGGACGGAGCAAGCCAAGCTGCATAGGCTCTGGGGCGTCTATAGCAGGTGCGGTGGAGATGGAAGGAAGCTGACTGACCGCACTGGGAACCTTAGGTAGCATCCAAGTAGGGCGGAACTGGTGAGAAGACCTTTCTGACCGACGTTCCCTCAAATGACGGTCAATCTGGATGGACAGGTTGATGAGTTCATCCAAGGAAGGGGGTATCCCAATATGTGCCAGCTCGTCTTTTAGTGGGTCCGAAAGTCCCATTCTGAACTGGTGACGCAAGGCGGCGTCATTCCAGTTGGTGTCGGTGCTCCAGCGTCTGAACTCCACCGCATAATCTTCCGCTGCCCTGCGACCCTGCTGAAGAGAGTGCAGAGCGGTTTCTGCAGTCGCAGTCAACTGTGGATCCTCATACAGTTGGGACAAGGCCAGGAAGAAGGCATCTAAGCTATCCAAGGATGCTGATTTTTGTTCCAGCAGATGGTGGGCCCAGGTTTGGGGTTCACCGGACAGTAGTGAAATAACAAAGCCCACTTTTGTTGCTTCTAAAGAAAAGGTGCGTGGTTGCAAAGCAAAATAGAGCTCGCAGGCGTTGCGAAACGCACGGTACTTGCTGCGCTCTCCGGCAAACCTTTCAGGAGTGGGTACTCTAGGCTCAGGAGGAAGCATTACCATGGAGGGTGCAGATGAAAGTCCAGCAGAAGATGCTCCCTGGGGATCAGAGGGAGAGGATAGGACCGATACTTGCTCCTCCAATCTTGCATAGCCTTCCTGAAGGCTCTTCACGGCTTGGGTAAGACCCGCCAGGTGTCTGCAAAGATCATCCATGGGGGTGGCCCCCTGCCCGGACTCGGTCATGGCTGCCTGATACTGTCAGACTTTACTTACCAGACCGGTGAGTCCACTTGGGCAGAGGGTGGTCTCCCGTACGTATCCCACTCGCGGCCCCTGGTAGAATGGACAGCAGGCACGGGAGTAAGGAATAATAAGAGAGCCTGATGAGGGATCCAGGTGCTGGATGGAAGAGGAACTTCAAGCAGCAGATGGTGAACTGGAACACAGGCAAACAGGTTCTGAGCAGGAGAAAGCAGGCAGGTCAGGATACAGGTAGAGTTCGGCAACAGACAGGCAGCACGGTACAAAGGAGCAGGCAGAAGAAGGGTCAAACAAGCCAAGGTCGGGTACAATCAAAGGAGAGCCAGAGGCAAGCCAGGTCGTCAGGAGATCAGGAACACTGGAACAGGTAATAGGGAGCTAAGGAACTGGAAGCTGATGATCAGGCAGCACCGAGCAGAGTGCATGGCAAACCTAAATAGTCCGATTGGCGCCAAACAGCGCATGCACATGCACGCCGACGCTCACAGGCGCACACCCGCGCACACGCACGCGCCCGCATTCCAGTACACCGACCAGCACCTGCAGAGACATGCACAGCAGCACGCACAGGAACGCGCGCCAATGCGCCCCGGCTCGCACCGGCACGCACCAGCACTGCAACCAGCCAGGTGAGCTCTCTGAAACGCCAGCGTTGTGAGGGTTAATACAGACTCCATGATGGACTCCATTACTGTTTTGGTGGGCCGCAGCAAGACAAAGGCGGGCGCCAAAAATCCATGGATTTTTTTCCAACGGATGTTGGCTCAAACTTGTCTTGCATACACACGGTCACACAAATCTTGACGGAAATTAAAAACATCAAGAACACGGTGACGTACAACACGTACGACGGCACTAGAAAAGGAAAGTTCAATACCAAGTGCGCCACCCTTTGAGCTCCTTCTGCTAATCTCATGTTAGTAGAAGTTTGGTGAGAGACGATTTACGCTTTTCAACTTCGTGCTTTTCCGATCGTTACTGCTCTTCAGTTTGTGCTTGTTGATTCGTATCTGTTTTTCAGTGCTTGCCCCCTCAAAGTGCACATGAGGTCCGTATAAAATATATGGAGTACTTTGCGGGTAGGGGGGCCATTGATATGCCAGAAAACGTTTAATAAACATTTTTAAAAAAAATTTTTGTTTAAACTGAAATAATATTTCCTTTGATTTACTGCTTGTGTTTCGTTTAGCTGTCTCCTAGGTTCTCCAATGTGCTTTTTTTTGTGGACATTTTCTTCAATAGTGCAAACGTAATTTATTTGATACATGAGGTGACAATCTCTTCTTCAGCGAACTATTATTATGTTGTGGGTCTGCCACGCACACACACCTTGTTTTTGTTGTTAATGTATGTAATGCATTACTGTTAAAAATATACATAATTTTCAGCACCATGAATGAATTTTGCAGAGTCACGAAAATGGCATGATTGCGGCAAATTATAAAACACTGTAGGAGTTATTTAATAAAGGAAAATCCACTTTGCACTACTTGAAAGCTCGCTTGTAGTGCAAAGTGAATTTGCCTTTAGGAAATAACACCCATTGTCACTGTAAACAACAACTTACTCCAAAAACTGCTATTGAACATTGAAAGAAGAAGCCACACATTGTTAAGTCTTAAAATTTTTACTCTGTGCACATTCACATGTGCATTAGAAAACAAACCAACATATTTTAGGAATAACATTTTTGGTATAGACAGTACAAATCCTTTTTTGTGTTAAATAGGCATGTTTAAAACCATAAAACAATACCCAACTCAGGAAATTACAAAGTTCAACTTTGAAAAATTGAAGGCAAGATCAGACATTAGTATGTCCAAACTTTGTTGATCTTGCCTTCATCAGATGGGGTTTGAAGATGCACACAAATTGAGAGTCAAAATAGGGATTTCCCTCCTGATCCCATGCCTAATGTCAACATGTGCTAGCTCCCATCATGAGGGATCAATGGACGTGTTTCGGGGGTGCAACCCCTTCCTCTCAGCTGCTTTATCTGCGAGGAAGGGGTTGCACCCACCAAACGCGTACATTGATATCCCGTGATGGCAGACAGCACATGTTGACACACTGTGTGCATCTTCAAAATTTGGCTTTCAAGATACCGTATTTATCGGTGTATAACACGCACTTTTTTCCCCTTAAAATCAGGGGAAAATCGCGGGTGCGTGTTATACGCCGATCCCCTGCGATCCTGAGCTGCCAGATCTTCAAAATCGCAGACCGCGATTTGAAAATGGCGCCGCCGGCGCCGAAATACACAGAGCCGGTCCTCGGCTCTTCTCGGCCACTTTCGGCTTCACTCGAGCACCACCCGAACCTAGCCGAGTGTACTCGACTAGGTTCAGATAGCTCCGCTCACAGTCACGCCCATCCCGGGCGGGACTACAAGTGGAGCCGAAAGTGAACTAGAGCTGCTGAGAAGAGCCGAGGACCAGCTCTGTGTATTTTGGCGCCGGCGGCGCCATTTTCAAATCGCGGTCGGCGATTTTGAAGCACAGGATCGAAGGCTGCACTGGGGCAAGGCTGCACTGGGGAAGGCTGCACTGACAAGGCTGCACTGGGGAAGGCTGCACTGGGGAAGGCTGCACTGACAAGGCTGCACTGGGGAAGGCTGCACTGGGGAAGGCTGCACTGGCAAGGCTGCACTGACAAGGCTGCACTGACATGGCTGCACTGGGGCAAGGCTGCACTGAGAAGGCTGCAATGATGGGCATTTAAATGTAAGTTTTTTCCCTTCAACTTCCCTCCTAAAAGTTTTTTTTCCTTAAAATTCCCTCCTAAACTTGAGGTGCGTGTTATACGCCGGTGCGTGTTATACGCCGATAAATACGGTACTTAAAAAATTGGTAAAAAATATCCAAAAAATGAAGACTTTAGGTGCTTTTAAGATTCGGCCTTAAACATCAATGATGGGGGGGCGTGGCTTAGCGATGGCCGAGTAAAGACGTGAGCTGACGGAGCTCCGGGCCCGATCCGCGCTTCACCTGCCAAACAACCCTCTTCTTCTGCAGGTGAACACGGCATGTCCACCTCTAAACACTACAGGACAAGAGCGACAACCAGAAGAACCGGAACCCCGATCCCACAGCAAGGGATAAGAAGATTCCTCAGAGACAGGCAGGAGACATCCCCAGGCGCCATTGCAGCCGCGCCACGTGCACACTGTACGGAGAGGCTTCCCCCTGTGACACAGACACTATCCCCAGCTAACGCTATGGAAGCAGATCCACATATGGGGACCCCAGCTGCATTCAGAGCTGTGCCCGCAACCCCCACACACAGCCAGATACGGATAGAAGATGACCTCCGCGCAATGCTGCAGGCTCTTCCTACCAGGGCTGATATCGAGGCCCTGATCCAACGTGTGGAAGAAGCACATAACAAGGACATACAGGAGATCAGGTCAGAGCTGCACACGATTAACCATCGAGTGTCCGCTGGGGAAACCCAGACTACCACATTGGAATCCAGAGTTCTTTCCCTGGAACAAGCCCAAGAATTACACAATATGGAATTACAAGAGATGCAGCTGCATATTGAAGAAATGGAGGACCGTAGCCGCCGCAACAACCTCAGGTTGCGGGGGATTCCAGAGGCAACGGGACCAGAGGACCTGACGGAGACAGTAACAGCCATATTCCAGAGACTCCTGGAAAACCCCGCACCCTCTTTGGAAATTGACAGAGTCCACCGTACCCTAGGACCAAAGTCTACAGACCCGGCTAGACCCCGAGATGTCCTATGCCGCTTGCACCGGTATGCTCAAAAAGAAACCATCTTACGCAACGCCTGGGGGAGCGGAGACATAGAATTTGACGGGCACAAATTCAAATCTTACCGGATATATCCAGAGCTACCCTCCAACGTAGAGCGATGCTAAAACCTCTGTTGGAAGCTGCAAGACAACATGGATACACTTATAGATGGGGGTACCCTCTAGCAGTGATTTTTCGATCCAACCAGTCCTCATTCACATTGCGATCACCGGCGGATCTCCCTGCCTGCTTCACCTTTCTGGGGTTTGACCCGATCCCAATACCCAACTGCCTGCTGAAAATCCCGAGACCGATGGGCCGCTCGGGGCCTCTACCGCCCGGATCCAGCCAGCAGCCCAGATCCCAGAGGAATCGGGGCCGTTCTAGAGCCTCCAACAACAACGGTTCACGTGAGTCTTGACTTCTGTACATGACCAGTTAAAAAGACATGGGAAGCAGGCATAGTTATTGTTGCACCTTTCTCTGTTTAACCATGGGGGTTCTCCCCCGGTATCAAGTTCTCCGGAATACTTACTCAGCACCCACCTTGCTTACCACACAGACCTGGTCGAGGCGAGAGGCCAGCACATTAAGGACAGGGGGGAGCGGAGGGTTTGGGAGCTGCCCCCCCTCATTGTCAGCTCCAATACGTACACTGTAGGCCAAAGTACTGAGTAAAACCAACAGCCTCCTATGCCACTGCCAGGTCACCCTGAATTACGAGAGGACCATGTGTCTGTTGCTATACTAGGGCCAAGTTACAGTTTAAGGTTAGCCTGTGCAACTCCACACGGTCAGAAAGGGGGTGAGCAAGAGAGATCCCTTCCTAACCCCCCCCCCAGCATAAGGTACATCTAAAGAATATCTCATGAGACACTGCATCTAGAGCAAGTACTTGCAGTCAACCTGTCAGGTTTTTTTCCAGGACACGGATCCTTCACTCCGCCATTGACCACTGACGCGCGGATTGCACGCTGCCAAGGGAGGGAGGGAGATGTCAGCGGGCGGTTGGTTGGGTCCCGGGGGGTGGGGGATATGAGTGTCCCCAACGGAGATTTGTTCTAGTTACTGTTTTAACTACATGCCTGCACTGCTTTCCTATATTACCATACAAGTATTGCAGTCTGTATTAAGACATGTTAGCAATGTTATGTAGAAGTGTTGTTCTATGAGGTTATAATACATGTTCATTTCTTGTCAAAGACGTGATTGTCATTGTTACACCTGCCTGCATTTATTTAGACACCAAGGTGGGGGGAGTGCGGGCGGTGCCCGGGAACCTCCCAGGTCCCTCGCTGATCACACTCCCATTTAGGCACACGCTCAATACGCAGGTTTCCCTGCAGAGCGTATAAGCGAGTTTTTGCTACCCTAAATAGGAATTTGAGACTCTGATCGAGAGTCTCTTACTCTCACTTCTATTTCTTTTCTGATTTCTCATACTTATCTGTCTCTTCACTACTCCCTTCCTGCTCACACTTCCCCCAACTACTATCTCCTTCTCCCCCCCCCCCAACCCCCAGGATCATGGACGAACTCCACATTGTGACCTTAAACGCAAAAGGACTTAATGTCCCAGAAAAAAGAAGAATGCTACAAAATGATATGAGACGCATGAAAGCAGACATAGTTCTGCTACAAGAAACTCACTTCCGGGAAAATGCTTTTCCCATCTTAAAAAACAGACACTACCCGACGGTATACCACTCAACATATTCGGAGGCTAAATCAAGAGGGGTCTCCATTCAGATATCGGCCAAAATACCCTGGTCCTTGACTGCCATAAAGACAGACCCGGAGGGAAGATACCTCTTCCTCAAGGGCATGATAGGTGACGTGAAGGTGACTATAGCCAATTTATACGCCCCCAACTGTCACCAAGACGCTTTTATCAGGAAACATTTGAAACTCCTTCAAAAATTCACAGAAGGCCAACTCATTGTGGGAGGAGATTTAAATGTCCCCCTCCTCCCTTCAGAGGACCCCTCAACGGGAACATCTTACACACACAAAAACACACGCAGAGCTATTTACTCGGCCCTACATGAGACTCAATTAATAGATACGTGGCGTCTTCTACATCCCGGAGAACGGGACTATACTTTTTTCTCCCGCCCGCACCAAACATACTCACGTATAGACTACCTTTTGATCCCCCATAGACAACTCCAAGCAGTCAAAAACACCACTATAGGCTCCATAACATGGTCAGACCATGCCCCAGTCATGATGCGCTATGCTTTGACAGACTTCTGCAAAGGACAAAGAAGTCCTTGGAGACTGAATGAGAGCCTACTGCAAGACCAGGAGACGCTTACAGCTGTCACCAGAGAGATAACACACTACTTCCAAGACAATCACACCACAGACAATAACAAGGGCCTCGTATGGGAAGCCCACAAGGCAGTGATAAGGGGTATCCTTATACAACATGGTTCACGAATTAAAAAGCAGAGGACTGAACAAATGACCCTACT
This sequence comes from Aquarana catesbeiana, assembly GCF_042186555.1. Taxonomy (NCBI): domain Eukaryota; kingdom Metazoa; phylum Chordata; class Amphibia; order Anura; family Ranidae; genus Aquarana; species Aquarana catesbeiana. Next base: position 149,050,128 of record NC_133330.1, read on the forward strand.
GATAAAGAAATTACAGACACTAGAGACTGCACATAAGCAGACCCAAACCAGACAATTGGGGACTGAATTGGATACGGTTCGGGCGCAGATCACTGATCTACTTCATTATAAAGCTAAAGCTGCGATGCAAATTACCAGGAAAAGAGTATACGAATCGGGTAACAAATGTGGCAGAATGCTGGCACAATCCCTACAGACTCAAAGAATGGCTTCCTATATACCACATATCTATACACACCTAGGCCACAAAATGACACTTCCTCAACAAATTACAAACGAATTCAAATCTTTCTATGAAAAACTATACAACATCCCCACGACAAGCCCACCGACAGAGCGAATGAGAGAATATTTAACTAACTCCCTAATGCCCACATTGTCCAATGAAACACGCGACTTACTAGAGGACCCTATAACACTATCTGAACTACAAGCAGCAATAGGCAGCACCAAACCGGGAAAGGCCCCGGGCCCAGACGGTCTAACAGTGCAGTACTATAAGACCCTTCTACCAACCCTGGGGACCCACATGGTGGAGCTGTTTAATAGTCACACAGAGGGGGGTGGGTTCCATGACTCCTCCTTGCAGGCCCAGATCTCGGTCATCCCTAAAGAAGGGAAGGACCTGACCCAGTGCGGAAGCTACCGGCCAATTTCCCTGCTCAATACGGATATCAAACTATTCACTAAAATAATAGCATCCAGACTACAGCTACACCTCCCACACCTAATACATCTAGATCAGGTGGGCTTTGTGCCCACTAGAGAGGCGAGGGACAACACCACTAAGGTGTTGAACTTAATTCACACAGCCAACCGCACAAAAACACCAAGTGTCTTCGTCAGCACAGATGCCGAAAAGGCATTCGACCGTGTAAACTGGGCCTTTATGTTCGAAACACTCAGACATGTAGGGGTTGGGAGGAAGATGTTAAGATGGATTATGGCAGTTTACACGTCACCGTCCGCCAGAGTCAGAGCTAACGGGATGTTGTCAGACCCGTTCCCAATTACCAATGGAACGAGACAGGGCTGCCCACTTTCCCCCCTCCTCTTTGCCTTATCTCTCGAACCCTTCCTATGCCATGTAAGATTGAACCCCAACATTAAGGGGGTGGAGATAAATCAAACCCAATACAAGGTATCCGCCTATGCGGACGACCTCATGTTCTCACTTACAAACCCAACCATTTCCCTACCAAATCTACTGAAAGAGTTCGAACTATACGGCAGTCTCACCAACCTAAAGATAAACCTCGCCAAATCGGAAGCTATGGGAGTTAGAATACCACACCCACAGCTATTGCACCTCCAATCCAGTATTCATTTGAAATGGAATAACAAGTCCCTAAAATATTTGGGTACACAAATTCCCCATAATCTATCACAGCTTTATGAACTAAATTTTCCGCCACTGCTTAAAACGGCAAGGGAGCTTCTAAACAAATGGGGCGCGGGCTTACACTCCTGGGTGGGAAGGTGCAACATGCTAAAAATGTCCATCCTTTCTAAATTCCTTTACCTTATGCAGGCGTTACCGGTGAACATTCCTACACCTTATTTCAAAAAAGTACAATCGATGTTTTCGGAATTTGTTTGGGCTAAACAAAAACCGAGACTAGCTCACAAAATTTTGGTCCTTCCCAAGCAGTACGGTGGCCTAGCATTACCAGACGTTCGCGCCTACTACCAGGCGGTCCATCTGGGCAGATTGATTGACTGGTGTCGACACCAAGAGACCAAGCTCTGGACTAGCTTGGAACAAAACCAAAGCCAAGTCCCGCTCCGAAGAGCTCCTTGGTGTCATCCGGCCATCCCGGCGGAGATTAAGAGACACCCACTAATAGGGAACACCATACTTGTCTGTGCTAGACTGCTTACAAGGACTAACCTGTCATCACTGAATTCCCCTTTATACCCAATACTAGGGAACCCGCTGTTCACACCGGGACTGCAAGATCAGGTATTTGGAAATCTGACTAGGTTGGACCTGCACCAAGCCTCCCACTTTAGTGCGGGTGGGCGCTGGAAAACGACCGCAGAATTCACTGATCCAACAGGCACATACAGACTAGACTTCCTGAGGGCACTCTAACTGAGTCATTTCCTCCAAACCATTCAACCCCCAACGAACGGACAGATACTCACCACGTTCGAAGATATATGCTCAACCCCAGGGGCTCTACCACACACACTCTCCCTGACCTACAACATCCTCAATACTCCCCCAACAGATTTTGTCCCACCGGGACTGATCAAATGGGAAAAAGAACTGAACTTAACATTCAGCCTAGTCAAGAAACAACAGATTCTGAAATTCACACACAAATCCTCTATATGTGCCAAAACTCAAGAGACACACTATAAAATCCTATCACACTGGTACAGAACCCCAACACAGTTAAGCAGATTCTTCCCAGCAACATCTGACCTTTGCTGGCGATGCCAAACGGAAAAAGGAACATTATTACATATCTTTTGGTCATGCCCTGGTCTGACAACTTTCTGGCAAACCGTAAAGCAGACCATACAAAAATTTACAGAATATAATATAACTGATGATCTGGCCTTCTTCCTCCTGCATGCAGCAAACATTCCCATGAAAGCATATAAAAAGTCAGTGCTGCGCCATCTTTTAGACGCAGCTAAGGCCTGTATTCCACTATATTGGAAATCCACAACTCCACCACCCATAACATTATGGATTAAAAAAGTGGAAGAGATTAAACATATGGAAGATCTCATCCATACAGCGCAAAACAGACAAGAGAAATTTTCCAAAATGTGGCAGCTGTGGAACATGTTTATATACTCCAGTGAAGGACAGGCTCTACAAACAACTATGCCGATCTAATCCGGTTTGCCGCATGCCGGACACAGGGAATTCAGTGATGCTGCTGCATTACATCACATTCGATCCATGATCCTGGAGACTCTCCCCCCTCCCCCCACCCCTGCCTTCCCCTTATACTTCCCCACTCAATATATCTTCTCTTCTTCTTCACTTTGCTTCCCCTTTCTTTTCCTGCTTACAGGACCCCTCCATAACTTCTTGGAAAAAGGGAAAAAAGAAGGAGAGGGGGAACACACTGGACTGTACTAATTAATTCACCATGATTCCGCAAACATAATTGCCTTGAATGTACTGTATTATGTAAAAAATCAGTGGTGGAGATATACCCCTGGATGTACTGTTTGGTCCATGTGGGCCCACTCTGTCTGTTTATAAATAAAAAATTAAAAAAAAAAAAAAAAAAAAAAAACATCAATGATGTTTTTGAGTCTTTTTTCAATATCATTTATGTCTTCCTTGATCTTTTGTAAATCACGATTGCACACCATGATCTCCCCGATGAGGACGTTTTGAAATGAGTTTCTTCTTCCACAACATCCACATCACTTCAAATTCAAAAACACACCATGTATTATAAATATGCAGGTATCCATCTGTTACCTGAAGCTGTGGTCTCAGACACTCACCTGTTGTGGTCACTAGTTCACCAACTTCATAAACATCTCCCTTCATATCCTCTGGTTGTGTTGGTGGTATTTCCCCTTCTTTAGGAGGTGTGGTGTTCTTCGTGTCCTTAGATGTCCCGAGTCTTTTCTCCCCTGTGTGAAAAAAAAGGTATACTTAGCACACACATATTTGAGGGCAGAAATAGTAATATGAAACATTGCTTGGAAGTGTCGTACAATTGTCTTTTTGGGCAGAGTTCCAATCTGAAGACATTATTTTTTCCCTTTCTAAAGCTGGAATACTTAGCTTTTTTGTACCATTTTCACACAGGGAGACACCCCTAGTATCCACTGGGGCACCTGTGTGGGACACCCTAAAAAGTTTGTTCTGGTATCCCACACTAGTGCTCCTGCGTCCAGATGTGTAAACAGCTACTGAGTGTCATCTCCTTACACTGAATCAAGTTTGCATTTCATTCTAGTTACAAACCAATCTAGACAACAATGTACTAAACATCTTTTAATACAAATAGGCCTGAACAAAGGTAGTTAACCTGTATCTGCCCCAAACATCGTTTTAGTGGCCGAACAAACAATGTTTAATACGAACGATTACTGTGCCCATGAACGATTACTGTGCCCATGAACCTGAAAGTTGCCATTTTAAACTGTACAACAGTAAAGAAAAGCACATGGAGCAGCATGCAAGTAATAATAATAATAGGACACACAACAACAACTTACTTATTTGAAGAACTCTCTTGCTCCTTCTGTACTGATCCTGCTCCCTCAATTTCAGGTCTGACCAGCGTTTCCTCAATTGCTCCTTGGATCGTCGTACCCCAAAATTCCGATGCAGACTCCTCACAACTTCAGCCATGATCTTGGCCTTTCTCACATTAGGGTTTAGGTAAGGTCCATACTTCCCATCATAGTCGGCCCTCTTCAAGATGTCCACCATCTCCACCATCTCTACAAAGGACATATTTGAGGCCCTAAATCTCCTCCGGGATCAGGACTTTCGTGGCTCTCGTGACTTTCGTCGCTGTATGTGGCAGGTGAACCACCCGTTTTTTTTAAGCTTTATTAAGAAAGAGGAATGCAGCACTGGAGAAACTGCTTGAATTTGTGAAGCCGATGATCCCACGGCACACATCACCTATATGAAGACCAAAATTGGTGGCATGAGGAGTACTTATCTTAGGGAGCGAAAGAAGATCCAGGATTCCATGAGATCAGGAGCAGCAGATGACATTTATGTACCCAGGCTGTGGTACTATGACAGAGTGAACCCAGGCCAGCACTCTCCACTCTTCCTTCAAGGCTTCCTTCCACCTCAGCTGAGGCTTCTGATGTCCAACCTGGGCCTTCCAGGCAGGAAGATGTGGAGGAGCCCAGCTTGAGTCAGGTAGAGCATTGTTCAACATATTTCTTGTCATAAAATTAATGATGTTAACTAGATGTTATTATTGATCACTAATTGCTGATTTAACAAAGTGGTTTACATATCAATAGACAGTAGTGGCCAAAAAGGATTGGGACAAGAATGAAAAATGCTGGGCTCAGAATGATAGTCTTTTCTATTTGTTAACATTCAATTTGCAACAGTCATGAGCTGAAAATTGTGTGTGATTGATGAACAAAAAACTAAAACTATGTCCCTTTTTCATACACATGAAAGCCTCAACCAGGAGGTGGTGGGGGTAAGTGACAGCCAGGAGGTCGAACATCGTCGTCCTCCTCCACCACCTGCCACAACTCCAACACCAGAGCCACAGTCAGGAAGGAAACGTCTAAGGAAGACAAGAGTGTGATGGCCTGGGTTCTGTCTGGTCTGAAAAAAGATGCAGTCAGGAAGTAAACATCTAAGGAAGACAACACCGTGATGGCCTGAGTTCTGTCTGGTCTGGCAAAAGATGCAGGCTGTGGTATGACCACAGCCTGGGGACAGATATGTCATCTGCTGCTGTTCATGATCTCTTGGACTCCTGGACCGGATTGTGCTCACTATTATATGGACTCCTCAGGCCACCAATTTTGCCTGCAAAATAGTTTTGATGTGTGCCCTCGGGTACAAAGGATTTGCACATTTAACCAGTTTATCCAGCGTTGCCTTCCTCTTTATTTTGTTATGACCCATAATAAATTGCTATTTTTTTTTGTTAAAATACTTGCCTATGTGTTTTACTTCAAAAAGGACAGTTTGTTTATGATTAGGCAGGTACATTTCCTAAATACAATGTCAAATTAACAAGGGACACCAACCAATCTCCTTAAGGCTAAAAAATACAAGATAATAATGGTGTTGTGGTAACTTGACACACAAAACGAAAAAAAAAAAATATGGAGATCACTAGAAAAAAATACATAAAACAGGATATCTTGATAAAAAAAAAAAACTCTATCAAATAAATACAAAACATCATTATGGAGATCTGATAAAAAAAATAACTAATATTATTCAGGAGATCACGAGAAATAATAAAGAAATAATTTTTTCAGAACTCTGTGTGAATATCAGTAGCAAAACAACTTCATTATTCTAACATTATAAAGAAGAGAATGCGCTGCATTAAAAGATTTTAAAATTTGCAGCGTGACAAATGTGCTATCTCCATTATGAACGCTAGTTTTACCAGACCGAGCGCTTCCGTCTCGTAATTAATTGAGAGCATGCGTGGAACTTTGTGCGTCGAAATTGTGTACACACGATCGGAATTTACGAGAACGGATTTTGTTGTCGGAAAATTTGAGATCCAGATCTCAAATTTTGTGTAATGGAAATTCCGATGGAAAATGTCCGATGGAGCCTACGCACGGTCGGAATTTCCGACAACAACCTCCCATCGAACATTTTCCGTCGGAAAATCTGACCGTGTGTACAGGGCATAAGCGTTAGTTAGATTGGGCTATAATAGAATGATCAATGCTCACTATGTATCTGAATACTGGACTGAACCATATGTCTTGACTGTTTCTAGTGCGGTCACCAGGTGGCGTGAGCGGTGCCGCCCTGACTGAACTTTATTCACATTATGTGCTGATGTAAATTTGTTGATAAATGGAAGAAGGTGGTATTCTCTACGGAGGATGGGATCTGCTTCCCACAATATTCTATAGAGTGTATTTACACTGCTATGCTGTCTTCGGGTGAGGACGATTGAAACTTGCTTAATCACATATGTATATACTGCACCATGTTACCATAGGATGGGATGCATTTGCATTGCTGTTTACTCTCTTTCAGGTGTTGCTGAGTCGGCACGTCTTCCTTGGCTAAGGAGAAACCGGGATACCATTGCTCTTGATTACTTTTAAAGCTGTACATAACTATTTTTGATATTTCCTTGTCATATGCGATCTATTATCTCCTGTGTCTAATACCATGTTTATTTCATGTGGTACGCCACATACACTGTTATTTGTTATTCTTTTCCTGTTTCCCACCTATCCCAGTTTTTGCCAGGAAATCCACTCTCAGGCTTGGGGGCTGAAATGTTTTTTTTCTGCAAATTTTGAGATGTAGTTTTTTTTAACAGGGGGAGACCCTGTAGTTTAAGCAGGGAGCTCCTCACAAATTTACTTGCCAGGAGTAGTTATCCTGGTTGATTACTAGAGAGCCATCGATTTCTCCCTAAGTTTGGCCTTGTTGTACTTTTCTCCTCTCCCACTAGGTGGCCGGTAGGGATGAGCCGAACACCCCCCGGTTCGGTTCGCACCAGAACCTGCGAACGGACTGAAAATTCGCATGAACGTTAGAACCCCATTGACGTCTATGGGACTCGAACGTTTGAAATCAAAAGTGCTCATTTTAAAGGCTAATTTGCATGGTATTGTCCTAAAAAGGGTTTGGGGACCCGGGTCCTGGCCCAGGGGACATGTATCAATGCAAAAAAAACGTTTAAAAATGGCCGTTTTTTCGGGAGCAGTGATTTTAATGATGCTTAAAGTAAAAAAAAGTGAAATATTCCTTTAAATATCGTACCTGGGGGGTGTCTATAGTATGCCTGTAAAGTGGCGCGTGTTTCCCGTGTTTAGAACAGTCCCTGCACAAAATGTCATTTTAAAAGAAAAAATCTCATTTAAAACTGCTTGTGGGTTTAATGTAATGTCGGGTCCTGGCAATATGGATGAAAATCAGTGAGACAAACGGCATGGGTACCCCCAGTCCATTACCAGGCCCTTTGGGTCTTGTATGGATATTAAGGGGAACCCCGCACCCAAATTAAAATAAGGAAAGGTGTGGGGCCACCAGGCCCTTTATACTCTGAACAGCAGTTTACAGGCGGTGCAAACAAGACAGGGACTGTAGGTTTGTTGTTAAGTAGAATCTGTTTGTAATTTTGAACGGGTACATTTTTAACGTGTTTAGCTCCAGCCAAAAAATCTTTTTTAAGCTTTTTGGAAAACATAGGGAAGGGTTATTACCCCTGTGACATTTGTTGTGTTGTCTGTCCTCCTCTTCAGAAGATTTCACCTCACTTTTTGTCCCAATGACAAATGTTTTTTGAAAATTTGGGTTTTTTTGTGAAACAAGGATTGGAAAGCATCAGTGGAAAGGAGAAATGTTTTTCCCATATTAACTCTTACAGGAGAGAATTTCCCTTCCTAGGGGTAGATTTCATCTCACTTCCTGTTGTCTCCTTCCATTTGCAAGTAGGAGTCATTTGTAAGTTAGATGTTTGAAAGTAGGGGCCTGCCCTATATACTCAGCAGAAATTTGGGCCTTAGGTGTTGTTGTGGCCACAACACTGTAAGCCCTCATAGGGCCCTGCTGTGAAATATTAGATCAAGAATTGTAATTACATGCCCCTGTTAACCAGGGGCAGAAAAATTGGGCCTTTGGTGCTGGTGGTGGTGCTGGTGCCACAACACTGTAGGTCCTCACTCGCTCTTGGTGTGTGCAGAAATGGGCCCTGCTGTGAAATATTAGATCAAGAAATGTAATTACATGCCCCTGTTGCACAAGGGCAGAAAAATTGGGCCTTTGGTGGTGGTGCTGGTGCCACAACACTGTAAGTCCTCACAGACACTCTAGTTGGAATGCAGGAACAAGCCCTGCTGCAAAGTATTGCATCAAAAATTGTAATTACACGCCCCTGTTAAACAGGGGCTGAAAAATTGGGCCTTAGGCACTGGTGCCACAACACTGCAACCCCTCACAGATACTCTAGTTGTAACGCAGAAACGAGCCCTGCTGCAAAGTATTGCATCAAAAATTGTAATCACACGCCCCTCTTAAACAGGGGCTGAAAAATTGGGCCTTAGGCACTGGTGCTGGTGCCACAACACTGCAACCCCTCACAGATACTCTAGTTGTAACGCAGAAACGAGCCCTGCTGCAAAGTATTGCATCAAAAATTGTAATTACATGCTCCTGTTAAACAGGAGCTGAAAAATTGGGCCTTAGGCACTGGTGGTGGCGCCCAGAAGCAAAAATGTTCTTACAAGCTATCAGCGTGATCATTGAGGAGGAAGAGGATAATTACTCAGGGATAGTCACTCAGCATCAGCATAGGCAGTGTTTGAAGGGATCTGAGATTTCAAAAAAAATTATTCGGTTACATCAGCATCAGGTGCTTGGTAGCTGGTGGTGATCCAAGACTGATTCATTTTTATGAAGGTCAGTCGATCGACCGAGTCGGTGGACAGACGCACCCTGTGATCGGTTACAAAGCCTCCAGCAGCACTGAATGTGCATTCCGAAAGAATGCTGGATGCAGGACAGGCCAGTAGCTCAATTGCATACTGTGCAAGCTCTGGCCAGTGATCCATCCTCAAGACCCAGTATCCCAGAGGATTTTCGGTGGGAAAGGTGTCCAAGTCAGATCTTGCCCCTAGGTATTCCTGCACCATGTAAAACAGACGCTGGCGATGGTTGCTGGAACCGATCATACCTTGGGGCTGCGGACCAAAAAATTGTCTGAACGCATCGGTCAGACGGCCACCTTCTCCACCGCTCCTTCTTTGACTGACCGAAGCCTCAGCAACACGTTGTCCAGAAACAGGAGTTTGTAACCTTCCAGTCTCCGGGAACGCGTTGCACAGACCTTTCTGCAAGGCCTCCCGAAGATGTTTCATCCTCTGCTCCCTCTGCGATGGCAAGATAAGGTCCGCAACCTTACCCTTGTAACGTGGATCAAGGAGGGTTGCCAGCCAGTATTGGTCCTTCTCCTTGATACCACGAATACGAGGATCCTTACGCAGGCTTTGCAGGATCAGGGAGGCCATGCAGCGTAGGTTTGCTGAGGCATTCGGTCCGGAGTCCTCTGGGTCACTAAGGACGACATGGTCCGCAGCCACCTCCTCCCAGCCACGTACAAGTCCATGTGTTTCTTGGGACTGATCCCTTAAAGACTGCTGCTGATGTTGAGTGCCAGGCTCCACCTCCATACTGACACAATCTTCCTCTCCCTCCTTCTCCTCCTCCTCGTCCTCTTCCTGTGTGATCGGCGGGCACGCAGGAATACTGTCTGGATAAAGGGGGCCTTGAGAGCTAAGGAAGTCCTCCTCCTCCTGCCTCTGTTCTGCCTCAAGTGCCCTGTCCATGATTCCACGCAGCGTGTGCTCCAACAGGTGGACAAGGGGGACAGTGTCACTGATGCATGCACTGTCACTGCTCACCATCCTTGTGGCCTCTTCAAATGGTGACAGGACAGTGCATGCATCCCTGATCATGGCCCACTGGCGTGGGGAAAAAAAAACAAGCTCCCCTGACCCTGTCCTGGTGCCATAGTCGCACAGGTACTCATTGATGGCCCTCTGCTGCGTGTGCAGCCGCTGCAGCATGGCCAATGTTGAGTTCCACCTGGTGGGCATGTCACAGATTAGGCGGTTCTTGGGCAGGTTAAATTCCTTTTGGAGGTCCGCCAGCCGGGCACTGGCATTATAAGACCGGCAGAAATGCACACAGACTTTCCTGGCCTGCCGCAGGACATCCTGTAAGCCCGGGTACCTGCCCAAGAACCGTTGCACCACCAAGTTAAGGACGTGAGCCAAACAGGGCACATGGGTCATTTGTCTCTGTCGGAGGGCAGAGAGGAGGTTGGTGCCATTGTCGCAAACCACCATTCCTGCCTTAAGTTGGCGTGGCGTCAACCACCTCTGAACCTGCCCCTGCAGAGCTGACAGAACCTCTGCCCCAGTGTGGCTCCTGTCCCCCAAGCACACCAGCTCAAGCACCGCATGGCATCTTTTGGCCTGCGTACTTGCATAGCCCCTTGAACGGCTACGGAGCACTGCTGGTTCCGAGGAAAAAGCACAGGAAGAGGCCATGGAGGAAGAAGAAGAGGAGGGGGTGGAGGAGAGAGGTGTGTCACAATCATTAGTAGTGGCATTTTGGAGGCGTGGTGGTGGAACAACCTCCAACACTACTGCACCTTGTCCTGCATCCTTCCCAGCTGCCAGCAGAGTCACCCAATGCGCCGTGAAACTTAGGTAACGTCCCTGTCCATGCCTGCTGGACCATGAGTCAGCAGTAATTTGCACCTTACCGCTGACCACCCTGTCCAGCGAGGCATGGACATTGCCTTCCACATGCTGGTAGAGAGCCGGAATCGCCTTCCGTGAGAAAAAGTGACGTTTGGGTACCTGCCACTGAGGAACCGCACATTCCACAAACTCATGGAAGGGGGCAGAGTCTACCAACTGAAAAGGCAGCAGTTGAAGTGCTAGCAATTTTGCCAAGCTAGCATTCAACCGCTGGGCATGTGGATGGCTGGGAGCAAACTTCTTTCGGCGGTGCAGCAGCTGGGGCAGGGAAATTTGCCTGGTACAATCTGACGTCGGTGTACCAAAAGCAGATTGCCCACAAGTACTTGGCTGTGACACACCTAATTCTACACCTTCATTCCTCTCAGTACAGGTCTCAGAGAGGACTGAAGGTATAGTGGGGTTGGAGATCTCAGCTGATGAGGAGCAAGGAGAGGTCCTCTTTGTTCTTTGGTGTGGGTCTTTTAGATACGCTTGCCAACGAACTGCATGGCAGGTCAACATATGTCTGGTCAAGCATGTGGTACCCAAGCGGGAGATGTTTTGGCCACGCGAGATACGCTTGAGACATATGTTGCAAATAGCAGCGGTGTGATCTGATGCACTCGTCTCAAAAAAGGCCCACACCAAAGAACTTTTTGAATAACGCGCAGAGACTGCAGCGCCCTGCACATGTGGAGCTTTGGGGTGTGATGCAGTCAATGTGCTGCCCTTAGGCTGGCCCCTGGAGGGCATCCTGCCTCGTTGGTGATGTGCCGCCTCCTCCTCCTCCTCCTCTCTCCTATCAGGCACCCACGTTGAGTCAGTGACCTCATCATCCCCTCCCTCCTCATCACTGGAGCAAACCTGGCAGTATGCTGCAACAGGGGGAGCATGACTGCCAGTTTGCTGTCCTTCTTGGGCACCCCCTCTGTCCGTGCTCATGTTACTGCCTTCATCGAGCTCAGTATCATCATCAGAGTCTTCCAAATGCTGGGCATCCTCCTGGAGCATGTACCCAACACTGTGGTCAAACAGTTCGAGGGACTCCTCAGGAGGACATGGTGGGGCTAGGGAAGGAGTCAAAGATGACATTGAGCCGAGGGAAGAGGCCACTGCTTTGCCAGACAAAGTATCCTGAGCATGAGTGAGAGAGGATGAGGAGGATGAGGACGGCTTGGTCATCCACTCGACCAAGTCTTCGGCATGTTGCGCCTCAACACTGCCAGCTGCCGAAAAAAAGGCCGAGCGTGTCCCACGGCCACGTGCTGATGAGGATGCACCGTCTCCACGACCAGCACTAGACACAAAGCCTGCTTGCTCTCTCTTATTGGCTTGTGATTGTCTGCCTCTCCTTCTTGGCCTTCCAGACATACTAATGGCCTGTAGCTGCACTAAGCTGGGATATATATATACATATATATATGTACTGATACTGCAGCAAAATCAACTGCCTGCCTGTAGTATGAGAACACCACCAACCTTCTCCAGGTAGCTTTAGCTGAACACTGTGCAGAGCTCGCAAAAAACTAACTTGTAGCTTTTTTAGCTGCCTGCGGTAGTGATAGGATCAGGAAAACACCACCAACCTTCTACAGGTAGCTTTAGCTGAACACTGTGCAGAGCTCACAAAAAAATAACTTGTAGGTTTAGCTGAACACTGTGAGGAGGACGCAACACACTAACTTGTAATTTTAGCTGAATACTGTGAGCAGGACGCACTACACTAACTTGTACTTTTAGCTGAACACTGTGCAGAGGTCTCACTACACTAACTTGTAGTTTTAGCTGAACACTGTGAGGACGCACTACACTAACTTGTAGTTTTAGCTGAACACTGTGAGCAGGACGCACTGCACCAACTTGTAGCTTTAGATGAATACTGTGCAGAGCTCGCAAAAAAATAACTTGTAGGTTTAGCTGAACACTGTGAGGAGGACGCACCACACTAACATGTAGTTTTAGTTGAACACTGTGAGCAGGACGCACTGCACTAACTTGTAGCTTTAGATGAACACTGTGCAGAGCTCGCAAAAAAATAACTTGTAGGTTTAGCTGATCACTGTGAGGAGGACGCACCACACTGACTTGTAGTTTTAGCTGAACACTGTGAGCAGGACGCACTGCACTAACTTGTAGCTTTAGATGAACACTGTGCAGAGGTCTCACTACACTAACTTGTAGTTTTAGCTGAACACTGTGAGCAGGACGCACTACACTAACTTGTAGCTTTAGATGAACACTGTGCAGAGCTCGCAAAAAAATAACTTGTAGGTTTAGCTGAACACTGTGAGGAGGATGCACCACACTAACATGTAGTTTTAGCTGAACACTGTGAGCAGGACGCACTGCACTAACTTGTAGCTTTAGATGAACACTGTGCAGAGCTCGCAAAAAATAACTTGTAGGTTTAGCTGAACACTGTGAGGAGGACACACCACACTAACATGTAGTTTTAGCTGAACACTGTGAGCAGGACGCACTGCACTAACTTGTAGCTTTAGATGAACACTGTGCAGAGCACGCAAAAAAATAACTTGTAGGTTTAGCTGAACACTGTGAGGAGGACGCACCACACTAACATGTAGTTTTAGCTGAACACTGTGAGCAGGACGCACTGCACTAACTCGTAGCTTTAGATGAACACTGTGCAGAGCTCGCAAAAAAATAACTTGTAGGTTTAGCTGAACACTGTGAGGAGGATGCACCACACTGACTTGTAGTTTTAGCTGAACACTGTGAGAAGGATGCACTGCACTAACTTGTAGCTTTAGATGAACACTGTGCAGAGGTCTCACTACACTAACTTGTAGTTTTAGCTGAACACTGTGAGCAGGATGCACTACACTAACTTGTAGCTTTAGATGAACACTGTGCAGAGCTCGCAAAAAAATAACTTGTAGGTTTAGCTGAACACTGTGAGGAGGACGCACCACACTAACATGTAGTTTTAGCTGAACACTGTGAGCAGGACGCACTGCACTAACTTGTAGCTTTAGATGAACATTGTGCAGAGGTCTCACTACACTAACTTGTAGTTTTAGCTGAACACTGTGAGCAGGAAGCACTGCACTAACTTGTAGCTTTAGATGAACACTGTGCAGAGGTCTCACTACACTAACTTGTAGTTTTAGCTGAACACTGTGAGCAGGACGCACTGCACTAACTTGTAGCTTTAGATGAACACTGTGCAGAGGTCTCACTACACTAACTTGTAGTTTTAGCTGAACACTGTGAGCAGGACGCACTGCACTAACTTGTAGCTTTAGATGAACACTGTGCAGAGGTCTCACTACACTAACTTGTAGTTTTAGCTGAACACTGTGAGCAGGACGCACTGCACTAACTTGTAGCTTTAGATGAACACTGTGACCAGGACGCACCACACTAACTTGTAGTTTTAGCTGAACACTGTGAGCAGGACGCACTGCACTAACTTGTAGCTTTAGATGAACACTGTGCAGAGCTCGCAAAAAAATAACTTGTAGGTTTAGCTGAACACTGTGAGGAGCACGCACCACACTAACATGTAGTTTTAGCTGAACACTGTGAGCAGGATGCATTGCACTAACTTGTAGCTTTAGATGAACACTGTGCAGAGGTCTCACTACACTAACTTGTAGTTTTAGCTGAACACTGTGAGCAGGACGCACTGCACTAACTTGTAGCTTTAGATGAACACTGTGCAGAGGTCTCACTACACTAACTTGTAGTTTTAGCTGAACACTGTGAGCAGGACACACTGCACTAACTTGTAGCTTTAGATGAACACTATGCAGAGCTCGCAAAAAATAACTTGTAGGTTTAGCTGAACACTGTGAGGAGGACGCACCACACTAACATGTAGTTTTAGCTGAACACTGTGAGCAGGACACACTGCACTAACTTGTAGCTTTAGATGAACACTGGGCAGAGGTCTCACTACACTAACTTGTAGTTTTAGCTGAACACTGTGAGCAGGACGCACTGCACTAACTTGTAGCTTTAGATGAACACTGTGCAGAGGTCTCACTACACTAACTTGTAGTTTTAGCTGAACACTGTGAGCAGGACGCACTGCACTAACTTGTAGCTTTAGATGAACACTGTGACCAGGACGCACCACACTAACTTGTAGTTTTAGCTGAACACTGTGAGCAGGACGCACTGCACTAACTTGTAGCTTTAGATGAACACTGTGCAGAGCTCGCAAAAAAAAAAAACTTGTAGGTTTAGCTGAACACTGTGAGCAGCACGCACCACACTAACATGTAGTTTTAGCTGAACACTGTGAGCAGGACGCATTGCACTAACTTGTAGCTTTAGATGAACACTGTGCAGAGGTCTCACTACACTAACTTGTAGTTTTAGCTGAACACTGTGAGCAGGACGCACTGCACTAACTTGTAGCTTTAGATGAACACTGTGCAGAGGTCTCACTACACTAACTTGTAGTTTTAGCTGAACACTGTGAGCAGGACGCACTGCACTAACTTATAGCTTTAGGTGAACACTGTGCAGAGGTCTCACTACACTAACTTGTATTTTTAGCTGAACACTGTGAGCAGGATGCACTGCACTAACTTGTAGCTTTAGATGAACACTGTGCAGAGCTCGCAAAAAAATAACTTGTAGGTTTAGCTGAACACTGTGCGCAGGACGCACCACACTAACTTGTAGTTTTAGCTGAACACTGTGAGCAGGACCCACTGCACTAACTTGTAGCTTTAGATGAACACTGTGCAGAGCTCACAAAAAAATAACTTGTAGGTTTAGCTGAACACTGTGAGCAGGACGCACCACACTAACTTGTAGTTTTAGCTGAACACTGTGAGCAGGACGCACTACACTAACTTGTAGCTTTAGATGAACACTGTGCAGAGCTTGCAAAAAATAACTTGTAGGTTTAGCTGAACACTGTGAGGAGGACGCACCACACTAACATGTAGTTTTAGCTGAACACTGTGAGCAGGACGCACTGCACTAACTTGTTGCTTTAGATGAACACTGTGCAGAGGTCTCACTACACTAACTTGTAGTTTTAGCTGAACACTGTGAGCAGGACACACTGAACTAACTTGTAGCTTTAGATGAACACTGTGCAGAGCTCGCAAAAAAAATAACTTGTAGGTTTAGCTGAACACTGTGAGGAGGACGCACCACACTAACATGTAGTTTTAGCTGAACACTGTGAGCAGGACGCACTGCACTAACTTGTAGCTTTAGATGAACACTGTGCAGAGGTCTCACTACACTAACTTGTAGTTTTAGCTGAACACTGTGAGCAGGACGCACTGCACTAACTTGTAGCTTTAGATGAACACTGTGCAGAGGTCTCACTACACTAACTTGTAGTTTTAGCTGAACTCTGTGAGCAGGACGCACTGCACTAACTTGTAGCTTTAGATGAACACTGTGCAGAGCTTGCAAAAAAATTACTTGTAGGTTTAGCTGAACACTGTGAGGAGGACGCACCACACTAACATGTAGTTTTAGCTGAACACTGTGAGCAGGACGCACTGCACTAACTTGTGGCTTTAGATGAACACTGTGCAGAGGTCTCACTACACTAACTTGTAGTTTTAGCTGAACACTATGAGCAGGACACACTGAACTAACTTGTAGCTTTAGATGAACACTGTGCAGAGCTCGCAAAAAAATAACTTGTAGGTTTAGCTGAACACTGTGAGGAGGACGCACCACACTAACATGTAGTTTTAGCTGAACACTGTGAGCAGGACGCACTGCACTAACTTGTAGCTTTAGATGAACACTGTGCAGAGCTTGCAAAAAATAACTTGTAGGTTTAGCTGAACACTGTGAGGAGGACGCACCACACTAACTTGTAGTTTTAGCTGAACACTGTGAGCAGGACACACTGCACTAACTTGAGCTTTAGATGAACACTGTGCAGAGGTCTCACTACACTAACTTGTAGTTTTAACTGAACACTGTGAGCAGGACGCACAGCACTAACTTGTAGCTTTAGATGAACACTGTGCAGAGCTCGCAAAAAAATACCGTATTTATCGGCGTATAACACGCACCGGCGTATAACACGCACCTCAATTTAGGAGGAAATTTTAAGGAAAAAAAACTTTTAGGAGGGAAGTTGAAGGGAAAAAAACTTACATTTAAATGCCCATCATTGCAGCCTTCTCAGTGCAGCCTTGCCCCAGTCCAGCCTTGCCCAGTGCAGCCTTGTCAGTGCAGCCTTGTCAGTGCAGCCATGTCAGTGCAGCCTTGCCAGTGCAGCCATGTCAGTGCAGCCATGTCAGTGCAGCCTTGCCAGTGCAGCCTTGCCAGTGCAGCCATGTCAGTGCAGCCATGTCAGTGCAGCCTTGCTAGTGCAGCCATGTCAGTGCAGCCATGTCAGTGCAGCCTTGCCAGTGCAGCCTTGCCAGTGCAGCCATGTCAGTGCAGCCTTGCCAGTGCAGCCATGTCAGTACAGCCTTGCTAGTGCAGCCATGTCAGTGCAGCCATGTCAGTGCAGCCTTGCTAGTGCAGCCATGTCAGTGCAGCCTTCCCCAGTGTCCAGTCCAGCCTTGCCCCAGTCCAGCCTTGCCCCAGTGCAGTCTTGCTGAAGCCTGTGAGCTTCAAAATCGCCGACCGCGATTTGAAAATGGCGCCGCCGGCGCCGAAATACACAAAGCCGGTCCTCGGCTCTTCTCGGCGGCTCTCGTTTACTTTCGGTTCCACTCGGACGTTAGCGGAACTATCCGAAACTAGCTGAGTATACTCGGCTAGGTTCGGGCGGCGCTCGAGTGAAACCGAAAGCCGCCGAGAAGAGCCGAGGACCGGCACTGTGTATTTCGGCGCCGGCGGCGCCATTTTCAAATCGCGGTCAGCGATTTTTAAGTTCTGACAGGTCAGGATCGCAGCGGATCGGCGTATAACACGCACCCGCGATTTTCCCCTGATTTTAAGGGGAAAAAAGTGCGTGTTATACGCCGATAAATACGGTAACTTGTAGGTTTAGCTGAACACTGTGAGGAGGACGCACCACACTAACATGTAGTTTTAGCTGAACACTGTGAGCAGGACGCACTGCACTAACTTGTAGCTTTAGATGAACACTGTGCAGAGCTCGCAAAAAAATAACTTGTAGGTTTAGCTGAACACTGTGAGGAGGACGCACCACACTAACTTGTAGTTTTAGCTGAACACTGTGAGCAGGACACACTGCACTAACTTGTAGCTTTAGATGAACACTGTGCAGAGGTCTCACTACACTAACTTGTAGTTTTAGCTGAACACTGTGAGCAGGACGCACTACACTAACTTGTTGCTTTAGATGAACACCGTGTAGAGCTCGCAAAAAAATAACTTGTAGGTTTAGCTGAACACTGTGAGGAGGATGCACCACACTAACATGTAGTTTTAGCTGAACACTGTGAGCAGGACGCACTGCACTAACTTGTTGCTTTAGATGAACACTGTGCAGAGGTCTCACTACACTAACTTGTAGTTTTAGCTGAACACTGTGAGCAGGACGCACTGCACTAACTTGTAGCTTTAGATGGACACTGTGCAGAGGTCTCACTACACTAACTTGTAGTTTTAGCTGAACACTGTGAGCAGGACGCACTGCACTAACTTGTAGCTTTAGATGAACACTGTGCAGAGGTCTCATTACACTAACTTGTAGTTTTAGCTGAACACTGTGAGCAGAACGCACTGCACTAACTTGTAGCTTTAGATGAACACTGTGCAGAGCTCGCAAAAAAATAACTTGTAGGTTTACTGAACACTGTGAGCAGGACGCACCACACTAACTTGTAGTTTTAGCTGAACACTGTGAGCAGGACGCACTGCACTAACTTGTAGCTTTAGATGAACACTGTGCAGAGGTCTTACTACACTAACTTGTAGTTTTAGCTGAACACTGTGAGCAGGGCGCACTGCACTAACTTGTAGCTTTAGATGAACACTGTGCAGAGCTCGCAAAAAAATAACTTGTAGGTTTAGCTGAACACTGTGAGCAAGACGCATCACACTAACTTGTAGTTTTAGCTGAACACTGTGAGCAGGACGCACTACACTAACTTGTAGCTTTAGATGAACACTGTGCAGAGCTTGCAAAAAAATAACTTGTAGGTTTAGCTTAACACTGTGAGGAGGACGCACCACACTAACATGTAGTGTTAGCTGAACACTGAGAGCAGGACGCACTGCACTAACTTGTAGCTTTAGATGAACACTGTACAGAGGTCTCACTACACTAACTTGTAGTTTTAGCTTAACACTGTGAGCAGGATGCACTGCACTAACTTGTAGCTTTAGATGAACACTGTGCAGAGGTCTCACTACACTAACTTGTAGTTTTAGCTGAACACTGTGAGCAGGACGCATTGCACTAACTTGTAGCTTTAGATGAACACTGTGCAGAGCTCACAAAAAATAACTTGTAGGTTTAGCTGAACACTGTGAGCAAGACGCACCACACTAACTTATAGTTTTAGCTGAACACTGTGAGCAGGACGCACTACACTAACTTGTAGCTTTAGATGAACACTGTGCAGAGCTTGCAAAAAAATAACTTGTAGGTTTAGCTTAACACTGTGAGGAGGACGCACCACACTAACATGTAGTTTTAGCTGAACACTGAGAGCGGGACGCACTGCACTAACTTGTAGCTTTAGATGAACACTGTGCAGAGGTCTCACTACACTAACTTGTAGTTTTAGCTGAACACTGTGAGCAGGATGCACTGCACTAACTTGTAGCTTTAGATGAACACTGTGCAGAGATCTCACTACACTAACTTGTAGTTTTAGCTGAACACTGTGAGCAGGACGCATTGCACTAACTTGTAGCTTTAGATGAACACTGAGCAGAGCTCGCAAAAAAATAACTTGTAGGTTTAGCTGAACACTGTGAGCAGGACGCACCACACTAACTTGTAGTTTTAGCTGAACACTGTGAGCAGGACGCACTGCACTAACTGTAAATAGTCTAGGTGCCTGACTGTGGTACTAATAGGATCAAAAGAACACCAGCACTTATCTTCAGGTAGCTGTAAATACTGTAACAAGACAAGCCTGCCTGTCAGTAAGAACATAACAGGAACGGATCTAGCTAAACTGAATACAGTGTATATATATACAACACCTGGGATGGATATATATATATATACACAATACACTGTAAGTGCAGCTAACTCACTGATTGTCCTGCCTAATCTATCTAACTCAAATGAAATGACACTGTCTCTCTGTCTATCTATCTCTCTTTCAACGCCGGAACACACACTACACAGGGCCGCCTTATATAGTGTGGGGCGTGTTCTAAACCCCCTGAGCCATAATTGGCCAAAGCCACCCTGGCTTTGGCCAATTACAGCTCTCTCTACCGACGGCGCTGTGATTGGCCAAGCATGCGGGTCATAGTGCATGCTTGGCCAATCATCAGCCAGCAATGCACTGTGATGCCGCAGTGAATTATGGGCCGTGACGCGCCACATGAATTTGGCGCGAACGGCCCATAAAGTTCGGAATTCGGCGAACGACCGAACAGCCAATGTTCGAGTCGAACATGGGTTCGACTCGAACAGGAAGCTCATCCCTAGTGGCCGGGTACTTGGTGGTACTAAATATGAGAAGGGTAACCCAAGGTCAGGTTATGGGTATATGGGGTATCCCAGCCAATGGACAGGGGTTTTCTTGAATCCCTTGGCCTACTGGGAGCACCAATATATTTGGGTGGAGTCAGGTGATCTGTGTTCTCTGCAACCTGGACGGCTGTCTGGGTGGACGTGTGTCGTATGCCCCGGGCTGCTGGCCCGGAGACTGGGCCTATCCTGGGGGCATCTGGCTGCCAGGCTGTGTGAGTGTCTATCCAGAAGTAAGAGAGCAGTGTAGAGTTGGGACTGCGGCTTGCAGTCCAACCAGAAGTGACTGTTCTGCCAGCCTGAGAACCTGTCATGGTCGGAGGTAGAAGGGGAGCTGTCGCCACTAAGGGACCAACCACCTTTACCAGGGACCACAGGGAGTAACTGAAGCATAAACCGGAGGAGTACTCTCACCAAATGGGCACGGTGGAGAATCGGGAAACTTCAGGCGGTGATCAGGTCAGGGACCCAACCAGCGGAGGTGATGCTTGCAGAGCAGCGTTGTGTGTCAAGCCAAGGACCGAGCCGGTCAGCAGGGGTGAAGCTTTAGAAGTATCTGGAGTTCCAAGCTAGGGAATAGGATCCAGCAGGGAAACGTGAGTGAGGCTTGAGGGCCAAACCCTGCAAAGATTGGAGGAGCTCAAGGGATTCAGAGTCAGTGAATCAGAGGGTCTAGTGAGGGACCAGGGACTCAGTTTTGAAGAACTACAAGAGGAAGTTGTAGTGAAGCAGAAGGAACTGTTACGTTTGAGTAGGAACCGTTAAAGACTGTTGCCATAGGAGGCATGTGCAGATGTGGCGCCTTGCTGGTGCCTTTCCCTGCACGGCTGTCCTCCTATTGAAGTCTAGGAGTCTGCCAATTGAATCTACAACTACTTAAGGTTGTCCTGGCCATAACCCTCTTTCCCCCAAAAATACAAAATGGACTATTAAAAGAAATAAAACCTCTTTTACATCCAAGAAGTGTCTGGCGCCCAATGACTTTCACCATCTTTGCACCCACTATGCCTCACAACCCACTACATATTGAAGAATGTCAGCTATCTTTGGCCTTGGAGGTCCTCATTAGACTGGAAGAGGCTAAAGACTTTTTTTAGCAGAGACCCTAGAGAATAAAATGGTGGTCATTGAAATTTTTTTTGTTACACGGTTTTTGCGCAGCGGGCTTTCAAGCACAATTTATTGGGAAAAATACACTTTAATGAATAAAAAAACAAACAATATAATATATACATTTTCAAATATAATATATACTCCTATTTTTTTGTATAATGTGAAAGATGATGTTACGCCAAGTAAATAGATACCTAATATGTCAAGCTTTAAAATTGTGCGCACTTGTGGAAGGTGCCAAACTACAGTATTTAAAAATCTCCATAGGCGACGCTTTAAAAATTTCTACAGGTTACCAGTTTAGAGTTACAGAAGAGGTTTAGTACTAGAATTAATGCTCTCCCTCAACCATTGCGGTGATACCTCACATATGTGGTACAAACACTGTTTACATATGTGGGCATCACCTACATATGCATTCACTACTGCGCACGAGCATGTTTACATTTATTTATTTTTATTTTTACACTGTCCCTTTGAAAAAAAATGTTATCACTTTTATTGCTATTGCAATTATTGCTATTGCAAGGAATGTAAACATCCCTTGTGATAACAAAACAGCATGAACGGTCCTTTTTATGGAGAGATCTGGAGTCTAAAAGACCCAAATTCTCTCCTCTACCCTTAAAGTGGATGTAAACCCAATGTCATCCTTTCTAAACTACTAGGGGTTATCTATAAGGATATACATGCCTCCTACATGTATCCTTACCTGTCAAATGTCTCCCCTCTCTCTGTTATTAGACCAGAAAAACTGCATATTCTGTGGGTGGGTCTGTTGTCTGGAGCTCGATGGGTTTAGTCGTGATGTCAGAAGACTCCCCGCCCACCTCTACACTCCCCTTGTCAATATGCATTTTCTCTGTGTATTTCTAACACTGAACTAAAGCTGGCCATACACCTATAGATTATCTGCAGATTTTCTATGGTTAAATGGAAAAAGTGGGAGTTTCCTCCATCCACACAGTTTAGCGAACATGGAGAAATCTGTTGCACTTTTTCCATCTAACCATAGAAAATCTGCAGATAATCTATAGGTGTATGGCCAGCTTAACACTGAAAGACAGAAAAGTAACCACCTGACTTCAGCATGCCAAATCATGGTAAGGTGTGGAACAGCCAATCCTTGCAGAGCTACTGAAGAAAGGAGTGGGGGAGGGAATTTAAAAATACTGCATGTGTCTTAGGCTAATGCACAAGATGTAAATCACCTGTCACTCACAGCAAGGGGGAGGATTTGACAAAGTTTTTCTCAGTTTGTCAAGAATTGTCTCATTGAACAATAAAAGGGGATTGCTCAGAGATGGATTAACCCTGTGTGGCAAGACTGGGCTCAAATGATAGCAAATCTTATACTCTACAGTATGATAAAAAAAAATTCGGGTTTACATCCACTTTAACCACTTCAGCACTAGAAGGATTTACCCCCTTCCTGACCAGAGCGTTTTTTGCGATTCGGCACTGCGTCGCTTTAATTGACAATTGCGCAGTCGTGCAACGTGGCTCTGAAACAAAATTGACGTCCTTTTTTTCCAACAAATAGAGCTTTCTTTTGGTGGTATTTGATCATCTCTGCAATTTATATTTTTTGCGCCATAAACAAAATAAGAGTGACAATTTTGAAAAAAAATGCATTATTTTTTACATTTTGCTATAATAATTATCCCCAAAAAATATATAAAAAAAAATTTTTTTTCCTCAGTTTAGGCCAATACATATTCTTCTACATATTTTTGGTAAAAAAAAAAATCGCAATAAGCGTTTATTGATATGTTTGCGCAAAAGTTATAGCGTTTACAAAATAGGGGATAGTTTTATGGCATTTTTATTAATAATTTTTTTTTTACTAGTAATGGTGGCGATCAGCGATTTTTATTGTGACTGCGACGTTATGGCGGACATGTCGGACATTTTTTACACATTTTTGGGACCATTGTCATTTATACAGCAATCAGTGCTATAAAAATGCATTGATAAATGACACTGGCAGTGAAGGGGTTAACCACTAGGGGGCGGGGAGGGGTTAAGTATGTCCTAGGGGAGTGATTTCTAACTGTCAGGGGGATGGGCTGGTGTGTGACGTCATTGATCTCTGCTCCGATGACAGGGAGCAGAGATCGAGTGACACTTGTTACTAGGCAGAACGGGGAGATGCTGTTTACAACGGCATCTCCCCATTCATCCTCTCCGTGAGGCGATCACGGGTATGACCACGGCGATCGAGTCCGCGGGACCCGCGACCCGACTCACGGAGATCGCAGCAGGCGCGTGCGCACACGGCGGCAAATTCAAAGTAACGTACGGGTACGTTACTTTGCGCAGCCGTGCCATTCTGCTAACGTAAAAGTACAGGAGCCGGTCGGGAACCGGTTAAGGAGGAACTATAGTCTGCTCACATAATTTGTAATAAAAACATGTTTGCCATGCTGAAGCTTCCCTCCAACCACTTTGCATATTATTTTAAATATACTGTGATTCTGTACTTACCAAATATGCTTCAGAAATCTCCATCCACTAAGTCTGGTTGCATCCATTTTAACTGGGGGCAGCTGCTGCCTGTTCACTTCCTAGAATTACACAGGTACACCTGCAGCCCTGCAGCTCTCATTGGCCCTCTTATGACTTACCCCCCTCCCTTCCTGGCAAACGCTCATGAGAGTGAGGGAGAGAGCTGTGCCTGATGTCATAAGCCTAGGCTAATGACCAGACAAGAAACAGGAAGTGGGCTGTATAAGGTATTTACTGGCAGAAAAAAAATGTTTTACTATCCAAAGTTAAAACAACAAGAGCAGAAGACTTAAAGCGGAGTTCCACCCATTTTCCGAACTTTGTCTGCGCTGCATGGCCTTAGCTTATACTTTTCACAATGGACATTTTTTTTTTTGCTTGTAAATACCTTTTTTTTAGTTTGTTCTCCATTACTTGCCTAGGCGATTACGTCACTAGGTGATTCGCTAGGGTTCCTGGGATAGCGGCATAATGTATCCCAGGAGTCCTTGCGAATTGCCTATTGCCGAAATCTTGCGTTTTTTTGCAGATAGGAAATGACGCGAATGGAAGGCGTTACTGCATCAGCCGAGAGAATGTGTAGTAGAGATCTCCTACCTGTTAGTATGTGGTCTGGCTAGGGCTATTCAGGCAGTGCCACGGGGCCCCCATAAGAGGTTTGCGGTAGGACTGAAGACAGGGCGTAGCCCCGAGTTTCTGCAGCCAGGCCGCATGACAGAGATCTAACGGACAACACCAGAGATCGAGCAGGCAGCATGGAAGAACCAGAGAGAGAGAGAGCAGTGTCATGGGAGCATCTCACTGCTTTTCCGCCCTCACTATGCAGAGCTGCGGGCAGCAGAGAGAATACATCATCTCTCTGCTGCCTGCCTTCCCTCTGGGGACCCTGATGTGAGGAGGGGGTCTCTCTGGGGACCCTGATGTGAGGAGGGGGGTGCTCTCTGGGGACCCTGATGTGAGGGGGGTCTCTCTGTGGACCCTTATGTGAGGAGGGGGGTCTCTCTGGGGACCCTCATGTGAGGAGGGGGGTCTCTCTGGGGACCCTGATGTGAGGAGGGGGGCCTCTCTGGGGACCCTGATGTGAGGAGGGGGGGCCTCTCTGGGGACCCTGATGTGAGGAGGGGGATGCTCTCTGGGGACCCTGATGTGAGGAGAGGAGTCTCTCTGCTCGATGATCAGCACTGGACTCCCCCTTTGTGTGATCACTGTGGGAGAAAGCCACCGGCGGCGTGCATGGGTATCCACTACCCAGAAGAGCTGGATCATGGATATAAAGTGGGGATGGAAAGTATTCAGACCCCCTTAAATTTTTCACTCTTTGTTATATTGCAGCCATTTGCTAAAATCATTTAAAGCGGAGTTTCGCTAAAAAAATTTTTTAGATGTCAGCAGCTGCAAATACTGCAGCTGCTGACTTTTAAAATAAGGACACTTACCTGTCCCGGGGTCCAGCGATATCGGCACCCGAGACCGAACCGTCCCTCGATCCTCGGGTGCTGCCGCCGCCATTCTCACTGTGGGAATCGGGAAGTGAAGCATTGCGGCTTAACTGCCCGGTTCCCTACTGCGCATGCGCGAGTCATGCTGCGCGTCTACACTGGTCCCCGTTGTGTTGTGAGAACTGTGTATTTCCCACAACACAACGGGGGTGGGCGGGGAGTCTGCGGCTAGCTGCGGCTAGCTATACCCGGAAGTGGGTGCAGATACCTGTATTATACAGGTATCTGCACCCCCCTTAAAGGTGCCAATTGTGACACCGGAGGGGGGGGGGGGGGGAATCCGATGAGCGGAAGTTCCACTTTAGGGTGGAACTCCGCTTTAAGTTCATTTTTTTTCCTCATTAATGTACACTCAGCACCCTATATTGATAGAAAAACACAGAATTGTTGACATTTTTGCAGATTTATTAAAAAAGAAAAACTGAAATATCACATGGTCCTAAGTATTCAGACCTATTGCTCAGTATTTAGTAGAAGCACCCTTTTGATCTAATACAGCCATAAGTCTTTTTGGGAAAGATGCAACAATTTTTCATACCTGGATTTGGGGATCCTCTGCCATTCCTCCTTGCAGATCCTCTCCAGTTCTGTCAGGTTGGATGGTAAATGTTGGTTGACAGCCATTTTTAGGTGTGTCCAGAGATGCTCAATTGGGTTTAAGTCAGGGCTTTGGCTGGGCCATTCAAGAACAGTCACAGAGTTGTTGTGAAGCCACTCCTTCGTTATTTTAGCTGTGTGCTTAGGGTCATTGTCCTGTTGGAAGGTAAACCTTCGGCCCAGTCTGAGGTCCTGAGCACTCTGGACAAGGTTTTCGTCCAGGATATCCCTGTACTTGGCCTCATTCATCTTTCCCTCGATTGCAACCAGTCGTCCTGTCCCTGCAGCTGAAAACACCCCCACAGCATGATGCTGCCACCATCATGCTTCACTGTTGGGACTGTGTTGGACAGGTGATGAGCAGTGCCTGGTTTTCTCCACACATACCACTTAGAATTAAGGCCAAAAAGTTCTATCTTGGTCTCATCAGACCAGACAATCTTATTTCTCACCATCTTGGAGTCCTTCAGGTGTTTTTTAGCAAACTTCATGCGGGCTTTCATGTGTCTTGCACTGAGGAGAGGCTTCCATCGGGCCACTCTGCCATTAAGCCCCAACTGGTGGAGGGCTGCAGTGATGGTTGACTTTCTACAACTTTCTCCCATCTCCCGACTGCATCTCTGGAGCTCAGCCACAGTGATCTTTGGGTTCTTCTTTACCTCTCTCACCAAGGCTCTTCTCCCCCGATAGCTCAGTTTAGCCAGACGGACAGCTCTAGGAAGGGTTCTGGTCGTCCCAAACGTCTTCCATTTAAGGATTATGGTGGCCACTGTGCTCTTAGGAACCTTAAGTGCAGCAGAAATGTTTTTGTAACCTTGGCCAGATCTGTGCCTTGCCACAATTCTGTCTCTGAGCTCTTCAGGCAGTTCCTTTGACCTCACGATTCTCATTTGCTCTGACAAGCACTGTGAGCTGTAAGGTCTTATATAGACAGGTGTGTGGCTTTCCTAATCAAGTCCAATCAGTATAATTAAACACAGCTGGACTCAAATGAAGGTGTAGAACCATCTCAAGGATGATCAGAAGAAATGGACAGCACCTGAGTGAAATATATGAGTGTCACAGCAAAGGGTCTGAATACTTAGGTGATATTTCAGTTTTTCTTTTTTAATAAATCTGCAAAAATGTCAACAATTCTTTGTTTTTCTGTCAATATGGGGTGCTGTGTGTACATTAATGAGGAAAAAAATGAACTTAAATGATTTTAGCAAATGGCTGCAATACAACAAAGAGTAAAAAATTAAGGTTTTTAAGTTTAAGGGAAGTTTTCTCTTTGTGTTACAAGCTGTGATTGGGCCGCTGTATCCGGGAGCCTGATTTGTGGACCAATAGTTACTATGACTGTTTATAAACAACGCGGGCTGTCTACGTGTATCCTTGCCCCATGCTGATAAAGTCCCGCCCACGGACAAAACGCGTACAGGGGTCAGGAATCACGTGTGACGTCACCCGTGGCCATCTCGTTGGTTTATGCATATGTCTATACGCTGGCACTCCAATCTGAGTGCTACTATATGTAAATGGATTTCTACTTATTTTAATAATAACATTTTGAGACAGAGAGTACTAGATCGTTTCTTCTTTTTTATATATGCTGTGGAGTATCTAATAGTTTTATCAAGTGTGGATTGAGGACGGTACCCTGAGTGTGCTTTTTGCCTGTTGATCTGCTTTCTGCTCAATGCTTTGTGACCTGCTTTACCTGTGGTGGAGGGATCACTATCACTGGATTTACCGTCTTACTCTTCATTTCACCGCACACAATCAGGATTTGTGCTGTTTTCACATGCACTTTTCTGGACTTTTTTGTTTTTTTGTTTTATGATTTATTTTTATTTAGGATTATTACATACATTTTAGAATTGCGCTGCACTGTTTCCATTATTTATAAAAATTTAAAGGGGTCTGAATGCTTTCCGTCCCCACTTCTTCTTCCTTTTTGTCTTTCTTCCCTTTTTTTTTTTTTTTAATTTCTACTCAATCTCCGTATTGCTTTTGAGTTTTCTATGTACACGCTGTTCATTTTATTATTTTTTGTTTTCTTTTAGGTATAATTGGACAACTAGGATTTAACCTAAGAAAAACGTTATTATAACAATAATGTACATTTCCATTTTCCAATAAAAATGAATGTCATTAAAAAGTGTATTTTACAACATTTATTTAGCATTTGCTTTTTTAATAAATATTTAATTTATTTAAATATGATTTATTTTAAAGGGAGGTGAAGTTTTTTCTGATACCCACTGTATATATGCTTTGGCATTTCAGCCTTGGGTGAGTGCCATTGCATCTGCGATTTAGTAAAACAGAATTGGAGAATCCGATATGCGGGTGCCGTGCACTGGATGTGACTGCCTATCCTCTGTAAATCACACCAAAGAGGAATCTCCCTATGTAAACTAGGCAGATCACCATTTAGACAGGGGAGAAGCAAAGTAAGGGGCTACCATCCACCTATTCAGGCTTGGTTCACATTGGTGCGCTGTGCGTCACTTGTGCTTTGATCAGACATCACATGTGATTGGCACTTGCACTGCGGTGCAAATAGTAGATGAGTAGAAGAGCTTTTTTTGATTATAGACATTACTATCTGACCACTTCTCAGCCCCCAACTCCCCCCAGCTTATATCACCCCC
This sequence comes from Aquarana catesbeiana, assembly GCF_042186555.1. Lineage (NCBI taxonomy): Eukaryota > Metazoa > Chordata > Amphibia > Anura > Ranidae > Aquarana > Aquarana catesbeiana. Next base: position 149,079,002 of record NC_133330.1, read on the forward strand.
AGATCACTTCATACATCCAGCTGAGGGACATCATTCCATAGTCACTTTCCTTTCCTTATCTTCCCAACATCACTCCCTGGTCACCCCACAGACACTGCAGGAAATCCCTAACCATTCTGCCCCCATCATACCCCCCACACTCTTCTCCTGTACATACTGCCCCCATCATACCCTCCACACTCCTCTACTGTACATACTGCCCCCATCATCCCCTCCGCACTCCTCTCCTGTACATACTGCCATATAAGCTTGGCAAGGTATTATTTAAGTGTGGCCACGGCAGCCGGTAAGTCTGCAATACAACAGTCAAGTCCCCCAAACATATTTTTTTTTAAACTGCTCTGTAATTGTCCAAAACCTGTGCATGCACTTTTCTAACGTGTCATATTTTTTATGCTTTTACTTTCTTTAACTGCTTGCCGACCGCCGGCTGTCACATGACGGCCAGGCGGCGCAGCTCGCGTTTCGGGAGGGCATCATATGACGCCTTCCCGGCCCACCAGGGGGCGCTCGAGCGCCCGCCATGTCACTGGGGACCCGATGCGCGTGCCCAGCGGTCGTGATGCCTGCCGGGCACCCGCGATTACCCGGTAACACAGCAAGACCGTGGATCTGTGTGTGTAAACACACAGATCCACGTTCTGTCAGGTGAGAAGAGACCGATGGCGTGTTCTCAGTACAGAGGAACACCGATCGGTCTCCTCCCCTTGTGAGTCCCCTCCCCCTACAGTTAGAATCACTCCCTAGGAACATAATTAACCCCTCGATCACCCCCTAGTGTTAACCCCTTCCCTGACAGTCACATTTATACAGTGCATTTTTATAGCACGGATCGCTGTATAAATGTGAATGGTCCCAAAAGTGTGTCAAAAGTGTCCGATATGTCCGCTGCAATATCGCAGTCACGATAAAAATCGCAGATCGCCACCATTGCTAGTAAAAAAAAAATAATAATAAAAAAATGCTATAAATCTATCCCCTATTTTGTAGACACTATATATATACACAATTTATCCACTTGTTTACTTGGCACCTAAACCCCCCTCCTGCCCAGACCAATTTTCAGCTTTCAGCGCTGTCACTCTTTGAATGACAATTGCGTGGTCATATACAGCACTGTACCCAAATGAAATTTTTATCATTTTTTTTCCTATAAATAGAGCTTTCTTTTGGTGCTATTTGATCACCTCTGGGTTTTTGATTTTTTGGCACTGATGGGCACTGATAGGCAGCACTGATGGGCATTGATGAGGCTGTACTGATGGGCACCGATAGGCTGCACTGATGGGCACTGATAAGGCGGCACTAATGGCACTAATAGGCAGCACTGGTGGGCACTGATAGGTGGCATTGGTGGGCACTGATGGGGGGCACTGATGGGCGGCACTGAAGGGCATTGATAGGTGGCACTGAAGGGCACTAATAGGTGGCAGCGATGGGAACTGATGGGTGGCAGTGATGGGCACTGATCGGCACTGGTAGGTGACACTGAAAGGCAGCAGTGCTAGGTGGCACTGATTGACACCACTGGTGGGCATTGATAGGTGACACTGATTGCTGGCACTTATGTACTGTGGGCACTGATTCGTGGCACTGGCACCAGTTCCATACCACGGCCCCCAGCCGCAAATACACCGACTTGGGGACAATTAGTTAACACATTACCACCTGATACAGCCCCAATACCGTTCTCGCCTTACTGACGTCACTTGTTCAGGAAGGTACCCATACCAAAGAGGAGCCCCTCCCATTATTCTCGACAAAAATTTTGACCATGCCCACCTTCAAAACCCTGAGACCCCTGCCTGCTGCTATGACACCATATGACCCCACCTTACAAAATAACATCGCAAATAAAATACACCACACTTTACCAATATTAATTAGGGAAGGTAACCAGAAAAGCAAAGGAAAAACGCAAACATAAACCCTAAGGGAGGGAGGGAGGGAAAAGGTCACTTGCTCTGCCTGGCTCCAACTGACCCTGGTAACTCCCCCTCACTGCCTATACCACCGTTTGCCAGTAATCATTTTTACTATATCTGTTTCCTTTTCTAGTTAGCGATATTTTGAAGAGTGGAGACTTGTAACGCGCATGCGCCGTATCCTTGTTCATTACGGCAAGCCGAGACTCTGCCGGAAAAGTTCATTGTTTATGTCGGGGCTGCGTCATTTCCTGTTGTAGATGTCAGCCCCGCCATCCCATGATGCTTCCTCAAGATTCCTCCCTAAGAGCAACATGGTTAACATGTGACTTGCACGTCACAGAATCGAGGAGAGACAGACGGCGCGAGATACAAGGAAGCAGCATTAAACAGATTTTGATCATAGTGTGCACATGTGGAATTACGGAGACAAGGATGAACTGTGGGAGGAAATACAAATAGATTCAGATGCAGAAGACCACAGTGGAGATGGCGCGGGCTTACATGATGAAAAATGGCTTACAAGATCAAGATTGTATACAGTAAGAAAAATAATTTAGATTTATATAAAAAGATCAATCGATTTATATATACCTTGTCTTTATGAATATGGTAATTATCATGTTAGTATCGGAGGGTTAACTACCGCTTTAACTAATACCTTACCAACCTTATATGACTAAAACATGACTCTGTGAATGGGTTTAAATGGCCATAGCAGCCTTTTATTACCAAAGAAACCATAAACGATGCATCTTAATAATCAACACTGACTGACTCTACTATAGCAGGTATTTGGAGGTGAGCATGGTCTACCGAATCTGCTGTATCAAGCTCCAGTTCCATACCACGGCCTCCAGTCGCAAATACATTGACTCAGGGACAATTAGTTAACACATTACCACCTGATACAGCACCAATACCATTTTTGCCTTACTAACATCACTTATTCGGGAAGGTACCCATACCAAAGAGGAGCCCCTCCCATCATTCTCCACAAAAATATTGACCATGCCCACCTTCAAAACCCTGAGACCCCTGCCACAGACTCCCAAGTGCAAAACCTCACAATTGGGCAGCCCGCCACAAACGAAAAGCCCTCTGAACGTCGTCCTGCAGGCCCAACGGCATTCAGGTGCACTCCATCCCCCCGCAAATAGAGCCAGTTGTCACCCTCCAACTCCGCATGGTGTACAGCAAGGCCTCCGTTTCTAACAAAGAATCATGCCACCTCCTTGTTTAGCTTAATTCTGGCCTTATTAAGCTTGTCCACAGAGCGAGCCAGACGCCAAGAGGCTCTACCCACAATGTCGGACCACACTAAAATAGCGTCCGGGAAAAAGGATCTTAGTCGCAAGAAATCAAATTTTATGTCCCGAATCAACTCCCGAGTAGCTTGGATCCCAAGATCATTCCCCCCCAGTGTGCACCAACAAGATGTCTGGGGGTCTATCCAACCTGGCATACCGATGCACTTCAGGCAATACCAAGGACCACAGCATGCCTGGAACTCCGATCCACCTAACGCTGGCCTCGCTCCATGGTAAGCCTAATTGCCTCCCTTCTGGTCTAACTGAAGCCCTTTTTGCACCCCAAAAAACATAAGAGTGGCCGAGAATCCACACCAAACAGTCTCTGTCTGAAAAACATGAAAATACAAGAATAAGGAATAACAGTGCAATGAAAAGCAGAAACAGACAATGACAAACAAAGAACTACTCGCGACCACTACATACAACAGAGGAAAACAATGACTACAAACAAGTTACAGGAGATGAGGATGAGCATATAAACTAAAACATTGTGATTCCTAGCGACCGATCTGCTGCAGGATCTGAACACCCAAAACCCATCTGTCTGCCTCCGTGGCAGCCCTATTCTGAAAGAATGTGAAGCATATGCCGATGGATTAAAACCAGCAGACAGGAGGCATTTTCTAAAAACTGAAATAAACTGTAAACGGGACAATGCCGACCCGTCAGCGTGCGTCAAAAAAGGCCCGGGCCCAGCCTCCCTAACTCTTAACCAAGTGAACATGGCTGGGACCGGGCAGGAAGATGAATTGGGGACCCGTCCGAGCACTATGCTAGCCCCACAGCCCAGCTGATCAGTCTTCGATTTCCGAATGAACAAAGACATCCTGCCCCCTGAACCATGACATCCGAAACCAACCCCAACACGGGTAGAAGGACTAACTAGTCCCCCCACCCGAAGAGCCCTGAAAAAAGCCAAAACGAACGCAGTTCTAAAGAGAACCGCTTCAAAAGAATTTAAGCATACATTAGGCAACTGTTCCAAAAGTAAACCGAGCATCTCAAAAGAAATGGGACGGCGGGAATCAGGCACCCGTCTACCCTTCCTGTAACCTCGCAAAGCTTTTTTCACCAAAAAAGACTTTGTGATGTGTGCGACCCCCGAGAGCCGGAAAACAAATGCCAAACCAGACAGCTTTCGATTCAGTGAGGAGATGGATACTCCTACCTCAAAGTTCTTACCAATGTAATACATGCAAACGATCTTCTTCCTGAAAACAACCACCCACCGAACTCACCAATCTGTGCCATTCGCCCCAGACTCTTTCATAAGCTGTCCAAGTAGCAGAACAGACCGACTGCCGAATCAAACCAGCTACTGGGGAAAGGCGATGTCCCACAAGTGATCAGGGCATGACAAGAAAGGGCATCAGTCACTGTATTATTCACCCCAGGCAAATGGACAGCATATACAAAAGCATTTAAACTCAGACAACGCAAAACCAAATGCCTTAGAAAACACACAACTGGCAGAGAAGAAGCATTAACAGTGTTAATGGCCTGCACAACCCCCAAATTATCGCAGTGGAACCACGCGCGTTTTTTCCGGAATTCCTGGCCCCAAATTTCAACCAACACTATTGGGAATAATTCCAACAGTACCAGGTTGTGGATGAAATCTGAATTATTCCAGGACTCTGGCCACCGCCCCGCGCTCCACCAACCCCCAAAATAGGCTGCGTACCCAGCCGAGCCCGTCGCATCCGTATAGAGGTCCAAGTCAGAAGTTTGACACCGCTTCTTCCATCCACAAGGACCACCCATTGTACTGGTCAAGGAACGTTTCCCAGATCTTCCCGATGGGCCTTGAGCAGTTGCACATAATGATGTGGGAAATTGGCCCCCGCGGTGGCAGCCACCAGCCGCCGGCAAAAAACCCGCCCCATAGGCATGATGCGGCAGGTAAAGTTGAGTTTGCCCAGCAGTGACTGCAGGGAATGCAATTGCAACTTCATGCAACTCCGAGCATGGGTAACCGTCCCCTGAAGTTCCTCCAGCTTATCGACAGGTAGCCTGCATTCCATCCTAAAAGTATCATTGATGATATCCAGAAACTTCAGTTCCTCAACCGGATCTTCCCTTTTTTCAGGCGCCAAGGGCACCCCAAAAACCTCAAACACATGCTGTAATGTGGCCAACAAGATCTGGCAAGTCCGAGTCCCCGGAGGACCGACCACCAAAAAGTCATCCAAATAATGGATAACCGGCTGTAAACCTGACAAATCTTGCACCACCCATGCCAGAAAGGAACTGAAAGTTTCGAAGACGGAACAGGAAATAGCACAACCCATGAGCAAACATTGGTCCACAAAATACTGCCCTTCCCAAATGCAGCCCAACAGCCGAAAACTCTGTGGGTGGACAGGCAGCAATCAGAAAGCTGAAATGCCAGTTTTAGCCAACAGCGCACCTTGCCTGAACTTACGCACCCATTTAATGGCATTGTCTAAACAGGCATAAGACACCACGCACAACTGGGGGTCAATAGCGTCATTGACTGACCCGCCCGTTGCAACAGATGGTGAATAAGGCAAAATTTGTTGGGTTCCTTCTTGGGGACGACTCCAAGCGGAGAAACCACCAAATCAGCCAGCGGAGGGAAAGAAAACGGGCCCGCCATCCTACCCATGGACACTTCCTTGGCCAGTTTTGATGAAACCACCTCCGGGTGCTAGTGTGCTGAGTGTTATTTGTCCCCCACCGGAGGAACAGTGGACAATGTACAAGGAATAGTAAAACCCTCTGTAAACCCCTGAAACAAAAACTGCCCAGCTGCCCTATCCGGATACCTATTGAGAAAGGGCACCATTTTTTCCACCCTCACCGGAGTTCTCCCTTTTTTCCATCGTCAGTCGACTTCCCTTTACCCTGCTTAAAGCACTTTGACAACGGATTTGAACCTCCGCATCCGTAGCATTCATGACCATACAGGCAGGATCCCCCGAATCTGCAAGTTCCATCATTGAACCGCCAGCAGTACCCCTTCCGGTTTGCGGCCGATGGCGTTGAGGCATTAGAACCCCCGACCACCCCCCTGAAAGGGTTGTGGAATTGTCCTCGCCTGGGTCATCAGCTTCATCCACAAGCTAATATCCTTGTGGTCCCACCTCAGGGGGGGCCTAACTGCCTTCCGCTGTTGAAACTGCTCATTGTAGCGTAACCAGGCTACCCCCCCATACCCTCTCTGGGTCTCACTAATAGAGTCCAGATAGCAGCACAGAGCAGAACAGCACACCGGCGCCTTCTCCCCGATCACGCTGGTCAAAATGGTGAACGCCTGGAGCCAATTCCCAAATGTCCTGGGAATCAAGCAGTATTGCTGCTTTTCTTTCTCCTTCTTTTTACTTTGGTCTGGCTTAATCTTGTCTAAATTAAACTTTTCCAGTGGCAGAAGTGCAATATCTCAACGTATTCCCCATTCCAAATCCTTTCTCTCATCTCAGGTTTTAGATGCGCACCTAAAGGGCCCTCGAAGTAGACGTAAATCTTGCCTTTTGCTGAGTCGGACAAACGCAATCCATCCGGAGTCCCATCTGACGGCTTGGTCTCCAACGCAGTCTTAGATGCTCCATCCACAGAAACCAAACCTTAATGCTCTGCATACCATTCCAGGCCTGTACTGGAACTCCGCTTTAATAGATGGAAAGATGAAAAAATGACTGCAGGTCTAAGGACCCGAGCCTCTTTCTGAGATTTGGTGTTTACAAGTTAAAATCTGTTTTTTTTTTTGCTAGAAAATTACTTAGAACCCCCAAACATTATATATATTTTTTCTAACACCCTAGAGAATAAAATGGCGGTTGTTGCAATACTTTCTGTTACACCGTATTTGCGCAGCGGTCTTACAAGAGCACTTTTTTTGGAAAAAATACACTTTTTTGTTTTAAAAAATAAGACAACAGTAAAGTTAACCCAATTGTTTTATATTGTGAAAGATGATGTTACGCCGAGTAAATTGATACCCAACATGTCACGCTTCAAAATTGCGCCCGCTCGTGGAATGGCAACAAAGTTTTACCCTTAAAAATCTCCATAGGCGATGTTTAAAAAATTCTACAGGTTGCATGTTTTGAGTTACAGAGGAGGTATAGTGCTAAAATTATTGCTCTCACTCTAACGATCACGGCGATACCTCACATGTGTGGTTTGAACACCGTTTTCATACGCGGCAGCTACTCACATATGCATTCGCTTCTGCACGCGAGCTCTTGGCGGGACGGGCGCGTTAAAATTTTTATATTTTTAAAAAAAAATTTTTTTAATTTTTATTTTATTTTTTATTTTTACACTGTTCTTTAACCACTTCCTGCCCAAGGTATGTCCAGGGACGTCCTTGACTTTGCGGGGGTATAGCTGCAGGCATCATTCAGGTATCTGCTTTTTCAGCCCAGCCGGCGATTCCCTACACCATAAGAACAATCATAGCAGCTGTTCCACTGCTTGATAGTTCTTATGGGCGGCGGGAGGGGATGTTCCCCCTCCGCCACCCTGCGGTGCTTCTACCGACTCGCCGCTTCCATCGGTCAGTAGGAGAACAGATCCGCCGGCCCTGGATGGTGATCATAGAGATTTCCGGAGGACCAGATGGTTGCCGGAGTCTCTATGATCGTTTGGTGGCCGGGTGTGATGTTATGACGTTACTCCCGGCCTCTGCATTCAAACGAATGGTACCGCCTCGGCTGGGAAGCTGAGATCGTTTATTTTTTTTTATTTTAGGCTTCCCAGCCTAGAGGTGAGATGTGGAGCCTTATTGACCCCATATCTCACTGTAAAGAGGACCGATCATGCCATATTCCTAATACAAGGGATGTTTACATTCCTGAGTATGATCACTGTGGCTTGCTTTGGATTATCTACACAGCAGTTTCCAAATCATATGGATCACTGCAGCTTGTTTTGGATTATTTGCACAGCAGTTTCCAAATCACATGGACTTTAGAAGCACTTTTAAATTGAAATAATTGATGAAACATATGCACATAGAAGCACTTTATATTCATCTATATGTTTTAGTGGTTTGAGTCCACTATATATTTTTATGAACACTATATGATTTTGTGAACACTATATGATTTTATGAACACTATATGATTTTATGAACAATAATTTTGATACAACCTTTCCCTCTTAGATTGTAAGCTCTAAGGAGCAGGGCCCTCTGATTCCTACTGTATCAAAGTGTATTGTATTTGTACTGTCTACCCTCAAGTTGTAAAGCGCTACGTAAACTGTTGGCGCTATATAAATCCTGTATAATAATAATAATAATACAACCAATCACCATATGGATGCACGTTATAGCACTTTTTACTAGTGTGATTATTTATTTTCCTTTTATATGTTCATTTTTTTATAATTATTTGTTGCACTATTGTCACTTTTTACAGTCACTAGTTACTGGATGTATCACGGTGTGTGATTCACACGCATATTCTTTTTTTTTTCAAATATAATCTTTATTAACACCAACAGTGGGCGAGATCAAGTCAAGGCAGTTACAGCTAACTTACAGCTAAAATATAACCTCATTCGTTCAGTATATGGCGGCACAGATCAGCAAAGTCGTTCATAAAGCCAATCCCAGACCGGCGCCGCCTCTTGTTATCTTCTAGAAGAGATGTATAAAAGGAATTCAAGTAGCACACCTGACATCACTCATTCTCTTTTTCCTATTTCCGATCAATTAATAAAAAAAACACACAAACAAAAACACAATAAAAATAATAATAGTAAAAAAAAAAAAAGGGGGGGGTAAAGAAAGTGACCATCAGAAAAGGGGGGGTGTAGAAGAGAGGGGAAGGGGATAGGGTATCTTTAGTTCCGGAAAGGCATATAGGAGGTAATATTCATGTATGGCTCTTCTGTCCAAAAAGGGCCACCCCCTCCACAGACAGGATGAACTGTTTCCAGACACTCCAAGTCATGGAATATTTGTCCTGTTGATGTATGATCAGAGAAATAATTTGGTGGGATTTTATGGGCGCCATGAAAAATAAGTTTAAACAAACTTTAGGATAAGACATAAAATTACATTTTATTAGACAATGTTTAAAAATTTATGCTGGCTAGGCATAATATAGAGCCAACAGCGATACATATCAATGTAAAAAATAACAGGTCACTCAGGGGAGGAAGGAACAGGATAGAAGGGGGGAGGGAGAAGGGGAGGGGGGGAGGAAAAAAAGGGGGGGGGCAGAAGCTGGGAGGAAACCCAAGGGGAGGATGAGGAGTGTGAGGGAGGAGCAGGAAAGGAAAAGTAAGGAAAGGAGGTAGAATGATTGAAGGAAAGAGAAAACCATGGGTGAGTGTAAAACAAAAGTGAGTAGAATGTGCATTGACTCAACCAGAAGGTGAGGTGGATGTGAGTGGGTGAGGTGAGGGTACACAGGGGAGGATTAAAATTGAATGGATCAGGGGGAAAAAGAAATTATATACTTACATAGGACTAGTTAGGTCTAACAGGTGTATAGATTGAGGGGATAATTAACACAAACCGGCAATACAAATAGAGGGACAAAGGGGTAATTAATGTGAAAAAAACAAAAAATGTTTTTGGTCAAAGAGCAGCAATAAAAGGATAGTTAAGATGTACATTATACACAAAGCAACGCTGGGATGGCAGCCCGTCCGTCATCTGCGTGCAGAGTAAATAGAGGGGGTTTAAATGTAGAAGTGTGCCAGTCACTTGTCTGCCGGCAGCCAATAAGATGGGGGAAAAGGATAGCACAACAGAACCAGGTGAGGATTAGGGCAATGGACTACATTTCCCATAGAGCAGTGCGAGCTGTGTGGAGACGGAGAGGGGCGGGCGCTTGAGCAGCTGACATAGCGCATTTAGTGGGCGCACCTCTGTCCTCTGTTCCCACCCATCAGCTTGTGACAGGGAGTGAAAAGTGAGGAGAACGAGAAGGTAGAGGGATGATAAGCTGAGAGGACAATATTCAGAGGAGAGAGGAGCTATAGATTAGTGGTGGCAGTTGAGTTGATAGATGTGTTATATACAGCACAGTACCAACCACGCCGTTGATGGCAAATTATTAATGCTGATAGCATTGATGGTAAAAAATATATACATGGGGCAACTGGAGAAAAAATGTTGAATAGGAGGCAGATGTAATAGTGGACAGTCGGTAAGCCTCAAACCAACAAGCATATATATGAGACACATTTGATATTTCAGGAAGAATGTACAGACAATCGAAATACATTGTAATAAATATATTACAGCAAAACAAAAATTATAAATGGGTAAAACAAGCAGATAATAAGAAATACATTTTAATCAATATTGAACGAGGAATAGAAGAAAAGAAAGTAAAGGGTAAAGGTGGCCCACAGGAGGGGGGGGGAGATGGAGGGGGTAAGGAGAAGAACAAGAAGGGGGGACGAGAAGAAAGAAGACAGAGAGTGGGCAAGGGGAGGATGTGGTAGGTCCAAACAATTGGATGAGAAGAAAGGAAATAAAAAATAAAAATTACAGAAAGGACTTGAAACTGGCTTCATTAAGGCCAGGGTGAACCATAGCCCGAAGGCCATGTATCCATCTGGCCTCTATTTGTAATAAAGCACAGTCAACATTAACTCCTCTGGCACTGAGGGGCAGATGGTCAAGAGCAAAGAAAGAAATCATTTGGGAATTAAAATTATGATACAGTCTTACGTGTGTGCTGACGGCTGTTGCCATTTTCTGTTAAGCAATAGGACCTACATGGTCACGGATCCTCTTGAAAAAGGGGCGTTTAGTTTTGCCTATGTAGTAACATCCCCATTGACATTGCATAATGTAGACCACCCTGGGGGTTTGGCAAGTTAACCTATGTTTGATAGAATGGCTCGTGCCATTTGGAAGGCGTATATCAGTCTTGTTGCTGATAAAGCTACATACATCACAGGCACCACATGAAAAAGTTCCTGTTAACACAGGAACCGTGGTGGAAACTGGGTTGTGATGACTGTGAACCACCCGATCCTTTATAGATTCAGCTCTTTTAAACGTAATAACTGGATACGGTTTAATGTACTTTTTGATAACAGGGTCTGTAGAAAGTAGAGGCCAAAACTTCATTAGAATGGAGTGAACTTTTTGATGCTGCCTACAATAGGGGGTGATAATTCTGGTACGGTCACTAGCTTCCCTATTTCAATTGGAATAAATCAGGGAATTTCTATTTTGCTTTACAGTTTTATTAAAGGGTTTTTTTAGGCAACTATGGCTGTATCCTCGATTCCGTAGCCTGGAATATAAATTCCAGGCTTCCCTGCGTAAATCTTCATCATTAGAGCAGTTCCTTCGTATGCAAAGGTAATGGCTGTATGGTATACTTCTCTTTAATGGAACAGGATGGGAACTAGTTTCATGTAGAATGGTTTTTGCTGTGGATGGTTTCCGAAAAAGAGAAGTGCCCAAGGAGCCATCACTGTTTAAGAAAATTTCGAAATCTAGAAAATTGACTTTGGTGAGGTCGCAGTTCATAGTGAACTTAAGGTTATATTGGTTGTTACCAATGATGGTCATGAATAAATCTAGTTCATCCCTGGTGCCAGTCCAAAACATCAATATATCATCAATATATCGAAGCCAGGTGGCGACATGCCCAAACAAAAGTGGCAAGTCGTCCCTGGCAAATAGTTCTTTCTCCCACCCCCCCAGGTACAGGTTGGCATATGATGGGGCACAACGGGTCCCCATCTCAACCCCCTGCACCTGGAGGTAGTGGGAGAGTCCAAAAACAAACACATTTCATGTGAGAATAAATCTCAAGAGTTTGATGACAAATTGATTGTAATCATTGGCTAGTTTGCCTCTATCCTTCAATTGGGTTTCAATGAATGCTAGACCTTTTTCATGCGGGATGGTATTGTATAAACTTTCTACATCAATGGTTACCAACCATGTGTTTGGAGGAAGGGTTATCCCTTCAATACTTTTAAGCAGATCCATTGTATCCTTGATGAAGGAAGTAAGTTATACAACATGTGGATTGAGGTATTGGTCAATAAGACTACTCGCATTTTCAGTTAAACACTCATAACCGGATACAATAGGTCTGCCCGGTGGTGATGTTAATGATTTGTGAGTCTTTGGAAGTGCATAAGTGGGAGTTTTTGGATTTTTAACGTGAAGGAATTTCGATTGCGATTAATGTTGTAATATTCATCATTGTAATGATCGATTATGGTTTTGGTAATTGGTCTGTACCAATCTTTATTTTGCAGTATCTTTAAGCACATAGCTTCATAAAATTCAACATCCATTATTACCAAATTTCCGCTTTTATCGGCTGGTTTTACTATTATTGATGAATTACTTTGTAAAGAAGATAATGCCCGTTTTTGTTGAAGTGAAAGAATTACGCGTTTTAATTTTGTGCCATCTTATTTTTTCAATCTCACGTGTGGTTTGTTGTACAAATGCCCAAATATTGGGATTATTGTTTAGTAATGGGAAGTTGCGGGATTTTAACTTAAACGAAGAGGGAGGAGGGAAAACCATGGCCCCCAAGTCGTCCGAGGAGAGATTCTCAGATTTGACATCGGGGCCACCGCAGCCCTCATCCCAAAGTTCCATAAGATGGTCCAATGCACGAAGTTCCTCATACAGAGTTTTAAACATAAGTCTACGTGCAAATAAGTGAATGTCTTTAATAATTGTAAACCTGTCAGCATCAGAATCCGGGCAGAAAATCAGTCCAAGCTGAAGTACCTGACCCTCCGCGTCAGACAATTGATGCGATGACAGGTAAATTATTTCAAATTGAGTTGGTCTCCCATCAGTTGGGGCACGGCAACCGGAGACGGGCAATGGTCCATCTTTTGGGCCCTCCCCCAAAAAATAGGGGCCAATTTGGGATCGGTGTGTGCCGGATTCAAAGAGGGAAACATAGTGTTCGAAGTAGCAACTTTATTAGAAGTGTTTGGTACCGCATGTGCAGATAAGGCTAACGTGGAGTCCGTACTTAGAACTGGTGCAAAAGTGCCAGATGCAGTATTAGGTAAAGACGATTGTGACGATTGTGATTGTATGTTTCTTTGGCGACCCGGGGGTCTACGGTTCTGTGCTGTTCCGAACATACGTTTAAAGGACTCTAGTGAATGATTGTCAGGATTACTCTTTCTCTTTTTCGTTAATCTGTCCTCAGACAAAGAAATCGAGGATGTAGAAGAAATATTGGGAATGAGATTGTCTTCATTAGGGGGTGCGTAGGTTCTCTTCCTAGAAGAGTAATTGGGTTGTATGTTGGAATTCCATTTATAGGCTTAGCCACCCTCGTGTGCCAATTGATCCCTCAGGAATTTAGATTCTTTGCCCTTAATAATCTCAGCAGTGTATTTTTCAATAGTCTCTTTAGCTTCCTTTTCCTTTTGAGCAAAGACAGGAGATGTGGCTATCGATGAATGTTCGACAACCCACTTCTGTATCTGCTCATCAAACAAAGAAATTTCGTGCTCATACTGGGAGCAAAGGATTGAGGTCATTCGGGAAGAGCAAGTCTGCAAGTTGGATTCCCACATAAGTTTTAAATTATCGTCAATTTTTTTAAGGTTAGGGAAGATTTGAATACGTAGCCCCCAGGGTGTAATGTTGTGTTCCAAGTATTTCTCAAAATACTTTTTATGCCAGAAAACCAGTACTTTTCTCTCCACTAGGCGTTGGAGCCTAGTGAAGGACCTATCAAGGACCTCTTCCTTTATAAAAGAAGTTTGGTGAGAGAGTTTTATTTTAGTCATCAAGCCTTCCCACGCTTGACCACAAAAGTCTGCCATGGTGTAGATATAGGAAAGCCCAATCGTGGGGAAAAGGGAAAGGGGGGAGGGGATGAGGAATAGAGAAAGGCACACTGATTACCCTATACAAAATCTATACTTAAAACATAAACATTTGCATTTTCAAAAATTACTAATAAATTTCAAAGTATAATTAAAGTAACAAGGATGAAAGGAACAAATCAAAAACTTGGCAGTGTCACCAGTCCGGGAAAAATTTGACGGTGTGGTATAACACCTAGAATAGTTGCTGGTTGGTATGGATAGGTGACAAAAGGAGGGCACCACCATCCCTGAGTTATATGTATGGTCAGAGAAATAATTTGGTGGGATTTTATGGGCGCCAAGAAAAATAAGTTTAAACAGACATCAAGATAAAAAAAAAATGACATTTTTTTAGACAACGTTTAAAAATTTATGCTGGCTAGGCATAATATAGAGCCAACAGCGATACATATCAACGTAAAAAGTCACTCAGCACTATGTTTCGCCCATTGGGGCTTCCTCAGGGGATATGTGTTGGGTGACCAGGCCGGATAATATCACTGAATGGAATAGAATATACACATAGAAGCCATCTACACATCAGCCAGAAGGCTATAATTGGAAAGAAAAGAGAGATATTAGCGACTGTCCAGCTGGAGTATTCAAATGCCACCTAAAAATAGTTACCTGCTGTATAGCGGGACCGGGGAAATGGGGAGGAAGAGGGGGGAAGGGGAGGGAAGAGGGGGGAGGGGGAAAGATAGAGAGAGAACTGTGTCTCCACACAGCTCGCTCTGCTCTATGGGAAATGTAGTCCATTGCCCTCATCCTCACCTGGTTCTGTTGTGCTATCCTTTTCCCCTGTCTTATTGGCTGCCGGCGGACACGTGACCGGCACACTTCTACATTTAAACCCCCTCTATTTACTCTGCATGCAGATGATGGATGGGCTGCCATCCCAGCGTTGCTTTGTGTATAAGGTATATCTTAACTATCCTTTTATTGCTGCTCTTTGACCAAAAAAAATTTTGGCTTTTTCACATTAAAGAGGGAGTCCCGCGAAAAAAAAAAATGTAAAAGTCAGCAGCTACAAATACTGCAGCTGCTGACTTTTAAAATAAGGACACTCACCTGTCCCAGGGTCCAGCGATGTTGGCACCCGAGACCGAATCTTCCCTCGGTCCTCGGGTGCTGCCGCCGCCATTCTCTGTAAGGGAATCAGGAAGTGAAGCGCTGCGGCTTCACTTCCCAGTTTCCCTACTGCGCATGTGCAAGTTGCGCTCTTCGCTTCCTAACTGGTCCCCGCTGTCTCTGGGACCCATGTGTGTCCCAGCAGACAGCGCGGTGGGGACAGGAGGGGGCGTAGACTCCCATGGGAGTCTATGCCGGAAGTGGGTGCAAATACCTGTCTTAGACAGGTATCTGCACCCCCCTCCCCCCTGAAAGGTGCCAAATGTGACACCGGAGGGGGGGGGGTTCCGAAAAGCAGAAGTTCAATTTTTGTGTGAACCTCTGCTTTAATTACCCCTTTGTCCCTCTATTTGTATTGCCGGTTTGTGTTAATTATCCCCTCAATCTATACACCTGTTACCGTCCTGGGAAGAAATATTTCTCCCCACTTTTGTTTTCAAAGTGAACATGGACGATCAGTATACAGGATGATGGGTACTGCCTATATGGTTAACCAATATATATGCTCTCTTAATAGTAACGGCAAAGTTTATCCTTCTAAATTAATTCTACTATGGCACTATTGTGTTTTTCTTTTTTTTTCCTAATCTATATTCCTATAATTAGCAATTAACCAACATTAATTTTCATTATGGCCCTTATATTTTCCTCAATCAGACCAACATTTTCGTTTGGCAGCCCTTGCTTCCCTTTAGACCTATCTAGTCCTATGTAAGTATATAATTTATTTTTCCCCCCGATCCATTCAATTTTAATCCTCCCTTGTTTACCCCTCACCTCACCCACTCACATCCACCTTACCTTCTGGTTGAGTCAATGCACATTCCACTCCTCACTTTTGTTTCACACTCACCCATTGTTTTCTCTTTCCTTCAATCATTCTACCTCATTTCCTTACTTTTCCTTTCCTGCTCCTCCCTCACACTCCTCATCCTCCCCTTGGGTTTCCTCCCTGATTCTGTTCCCCCCCCTTTTTTTCCTCCCCCCTCCCCTTCTCCCTTCCCCCTTCTATCCTGTTCCTTCCTCCCCCTTCTTCCTCCCCTCTCCCCCCCTCCTCCCCCCCTTTCCTCTGACCCTCTTTCCCCCCCTCCATCTTTTCCCTCCCCCCTCTCTCTCTCTCTCTCTCTCTCTCTCTATCTTTCCCCCTCCCCCCCTTTCCCCCCTTCCTCCCCATTTCCCCGGTTCCTCCCCCCTCTTTTCCTTTCCCACCCTTCCCATTATTATCCCATCTTTAATTTTTATTTTGTGTCACAGACACTGGCTCCACGGCCCCTATCTGGGCCCACCTAGGTTTTATATTTCACCATACAGCATAATGTCCGTCCTCCCACATCTGGTTATTTATACAGCAGGTAACTATCTTTAGGTGGCATTTGAATACTCCAGCTGGACAGTTGCTAATATCTCTCTTTTCTTTCCAATTATAGCCTTCTGGCTGATGTGTAGATGGCTTCTATGTGTATATTCCATTCCATTCAGTGATATTATCCGGCCTGGTCACCCAACGCATATCCCCTGAGGAAGCCCCAATGGGCGAAACATGTAGGGACCATAGTGCTGAGTGACCTGTTATTTTTTACGTTGATATGTATCGCTGTTGGCTCTATATTATGCCTAGCCAGCATAAATTTTTAAACGTTGTCTAATAAAATGTCATTTATATTTTTTATCTTGATGTCTGTTTAAACTTATTTTTCTTGGCGCCCATAAAATCCCACCAAATTTTTTCTCTGACCATACATATTACTCAGGGATGGTGGCAGCCTCCTTTTGACACTGTCACCTATCCATACCAACCAGCATTTGTCCTGTTGATGTTGCTCAGCCGCTAGCAAATCCTCCATTCTACTAATGTCTGCCACCTTACACAACCAGTCAGCCGTCGTTGGCGGTGATTGTTTTTTCTAATGGAGTGGAATGCAGGACTTTGCAGCATTGAGGAGGTGCCTTAAGATTGATTTTTGATAACATTTGGCAGGGATATTGGAAGCAGGCAGTAAGAAAAATGAAATCACCAGGATTCTTATATTCCGTAAATTTTTGAGTCACTTCCCGGACTGTCGTCCAGAAGTGAGTCAGTTTGGGACATGACCAATATATGTGGAGTAACGTACCTCTGTCTCCCTGACATCTCCAGCACCGATTAGTAGTGTCAGGATAATATTGGTGCAAGAGGTGGGGGGTGAGGTACCATCTCGTCAGTAATTTGTAATTAGATTCTTGAATTTTCATACAAACTGAGGACTTCAGAGCGAGTCTAAGTATGTTCTGAGTTTGAACCGGTGTAAATTTTCATTGTAGGTCCTGTTCCCACTTATCCAAGAACGACGGTTGTGGTGGGGCTGCCGGGCAGTTCAGCATGGTGTATGTTCTGGATAGAACCTGTGTTATATTTCCTTGGTCAGAGCAATATTCTTCAAACGTCATCAGGGGATGAGTGAAGTTCTGGGATTAGGTATGGTATCCAGAAAATGTCGTAACTGAAGTGCTGGCCAAAAGTTTAATATAAAGGGGCCCTCCTCCATCGTTAATTCCTCGATGGAGGGCCATCTGCCGTCCATTAGAAAGTGAGATGCTTGGGTTATGCCCAACTGTCGTAGATTGCTGAATGTGTGAGGGCAAAGGCCTGGAGAGAATTGTGGGTTCCCCAAACTGGGGAACAACGGGGAGTCTGAGGAAGAGAGGGAGTGTTGTTTAATAGCTACTGAACCTATACAAAGCATCGTCTCCATTGGCTTTTCAATAATGATTGGAGGTGATCATAGCACCACAAGGCCCTTGAGAGTGGAGTGCGTATTTGGGCCTGTTCTATCTGGGCCCATAGTTTAGGTCGGCTATGGTGGCACCAATCAATAATTCTACCTACGTGAATTGCCTGATAGTATATTTGGATATCCGGAAGAGCTAGGTCGCCGTGTTCCTTAGGTAAGGTCATTAAGTGAAAAGAGAGTCGTGGTTTCTTATACGCCCACACAAACTTGATGAAAAGTGAGTTAATTTGTTTGATTAAATATTAATTAAATTATTTAATTTCAGGGCCGTCTTTAGTGCAGGGCAAACGGGGCAGCTGCCCAGGGCCCTGTCATTGTTTGGGGCCCAAAGCAGAGCTGCCCGTTAACCCCGCGTGCTGCCCGCAAATCGTCACTTAATGTTATGTCAGCGGCACGCATGGCGCCCACAGTGCCAGCGCCTTATTTTTTTCGTTTGAGGAGCGGACCATTGGTGGGCTCCACTGACGCTCTGGCCCCGCCCCTTGCTATGCGTGCAGTGCTGTGTACCTGATCGGAGGAGGGGAGAAGCGGAGGAGGAGTGAGACAGCAGCGTGGAATGGAGTGCACTGAAGCCTGGTGCCTGCCTGGTCAAGTGAAACAACTAAGCAGTGTGGAGAATTAAGCTGAGAATCAGAGCGGAGCTTTCCAGGACAAGGTAAGGTCTTTTCTCCCCCACTGGCTTTCCCCATGCCATGGCTGTGTTATAGAAGAAAGTTTAAAAACACTGAGCAGACCTGAAGTGTAATAGTAACAGTAACAGTACATCACCGAATGCACTGCAGATATAGGCTACACTGAATGCAGAGTATATATATATATATATATATATATATATATATATATATATATATATATATATGTAGGAAGGCCAGTATGGTGGCCTGAATTTATGGGAGGAGCCCGGGGGGTACTTAAGCAGCCCGCTCACCTGTGGTGCTTGTCGGTTTCCTGTGCGCGATATACGTCACCAGGCCGACTATTCGATATACCAGCGTCCGCAAGTTCTTGCCTCGCAAGTTCCCGTATTCGATATTCCGTACTCAAAACTTTCGAAGTCCGCGTTTTCGTTCGTAGTTGTACCACGCGTCTGGCTTGGCTGTCGCAGGTAAGGTCCCGTCGGACTTTTCGTTTTCATATCATGTCACTAAACCGTGATTTCAAATTTTCGTTTTCACTCGCATTTTACAACTGCAATGTGTATCGCTCGTACTTTCGATATGTTACCATTTCGACAGCACCGCGACGCAGACGTCGCTTCATTTCTAGCATGTCGGCATTTAAAAAATGAAAAAAAAAAAAAAATATATACATATGCGTCGGTAGACAGCCATAGCGAGTCGCAATTTGCAATTTATCGAATCAAGTCAGTTCGATACCAACCATTTCTCATTTCTGAAACATTTCTAGACTCATTTCTGACATTTCAAATCATTTCTCATTTCAGTCACTTACCGCGCTCCGATTCGAATCCAGTCGCACCAAAAGGTGCGCTGATTCGTTCCGGTGTGCCCCAGTTATTATGGCCTCATTTCTATACATGCTCCAGAGTTACGTTTTATCAGTCATTTGTACCTCTGTCATGGTTATCATTTCATTTCCACGTATCACGTTCCGACATGAATTCAGTCGCATGGAAATGCACCGATTCGTCTCGGCGTGCCCCAGGATTGGCCTCATTTCTATACATGCTCCAGAGTTACGTTTTATCAGTCATACGTACCTCTGTCATGGTTCTCATTTCATTTCCACGTATCACGTTCCGACATGAATTCAGTCGCATGGAAATGCACCAATTCGTCTCGGCGTGCCCCAGGATTGGCCTCATTTCTATACATGCTCCAGAGTTACGTTATTATCAGTCATTCGTACCTCTGTCATGGTTATCATTTCATTCCACGTATCACGTTCCGACATGAATTCAGTCGCATGGAAATGCACCGATTCGTCTCGGCGTGCCCCAGGATGGGCCACATTTCAGTACATGCTCCGGAGTCCGATTCGCAGTCAGTCGCTACAACAGCACGACCGATTCGAGCCTCCGTCATGGTTAACGATATGTTACATCCTCACTTACCGCGCTCCGTTTCGAATCCAGTCGCATCTTCGATGCACCGATTCATTACGGCGTGCCCCAGGGCTCGGCCTCATTTCTGATACATGCTCCAGAGTCTGGATCATAGCTAGTCGCAGACATCGGGGGATTGATCCATATCTCTGTCATGCAATTACTACCATTTCACTCCCACAACGCATCACCGTTCCGAAACCAGTCGCATCTGACATGCACCGATTCGTCACGAAATGCTTCGCTGGTTCCGATCGCATTTCATACCTATACCAGAGCTCGGTTGGTTGCCAGTCGCAAACACGGCACAACCAATTCGAGCCTCGGTCAAAATAATCATTTCTCTCATTTCATTTCATACTGCGCTCCGATTCGAATCCAGATGCATCAAACAGGCACCGATTCGTCCTGGGTGCACCAATGTTTTCAGTTGCCTCATTTCAATACATGCTCCAGAGCCCGGTTCACGGTCGAATAAATCATGACGACCAGGCCGGACCTCTGTCATGGAAGTGCATTCATAATCAAGGCAAACATTTCGAATCATTTCATTGTCACAAGATTGCAAGCACCATACAAATCGTTGCTTCAAGTTAGTTAGCAATCCCTTCACGAATTGTCACCTTTTCATTTTCCTCAGGTCAGTCAAAGTTCAGTAGGTCCACCCTGCACCAGGTTGGACGATATCCCCCCAGGTAAAAAAAAAAAAAAAAGGGGAATGGGAGAATAAGTCGGGTAAGTATGTCTCAGCGGATCAAAGGAAAAACTTGAAATTCATGTCACCCCCAATAGGTTACAGTCAACCAGGAAATAAAGCTCAAGAGATCCTCACCAGAGCAACCATGTCCCAGGCCGGCAGCGAAGACTTCACGGCCCCTCTGTCACCTTCTCCGGTCTCAGAAAGCGGCAGCGTGCAATCCCTCAGGGGATGGACTATCCCCAAACTGACGGCAGAGCTCAGACGCAGAGGTGTCCCCTTCCCCGCCACAGCGAGGAAAGGCGAGCTCTTCAAACTCCTCTTTCCCCCACCAGCAGCAGGACCCAGTACCCAACAGGCATCCCTCCAGTCGATATCATCGGCCATCTCGCAATTACACACGATGGTGTCATCTCTATCAACCTCAGTTGCAGACGTCCAAACCAGGGTTGCACTTCTGGAGGCCCGACCGGCCACGGCTGCCCCCGATCCAACTGCAACTCAAACCTTGACACCTCTTCCTGCAGGTACCTCAGGCTCGAGCCCCATTGTCTACCCCTCCCATCTGGTCCCAACCAGTATCAGGAAGGACATTTTGGACGGCAAGGACGTCAACCTGGCCTCTCTCCTTATTTCCGTGCATGATTTGGCAGAAAATAAAACCTACTCCTGGGGCGACATATCGGTGGTCCTTAAAGCCAAAGACCCCAGATTGAACCGCAAGCTATCAGTCCCAGAATTTACCCTGGCCTTTGGCATGCTCAGAGATGTCCTGTGCTCAGCCACCCCTAGCAGGCGTGAAGAGCTGGACTTGTATCTCCATACTGTGGTAGACTTGGGCCACAAGTGTGGAGGTTTCGCCTTTTACGATTATCATCGTTCCTTTTCAGCCAAGGCCGCCGCCAGACTCGTACAATTCCAGACTACGACAGATTGGAGTCTCATGGACACAGAGCTCTTCTGCCGCCACTTTGCCGGCTTACGCTCACCTCTGTGTGCGATTTGCCAGTCTTCCACCCACACTGCCACCTGGTGCGCCAATACGGCGATCAGACGGCCCTTCGAGTTTCCCTCTACCTCAGGTACAGTACAGGGTCAGTCGATCCCTGAACCAACGCCTCAGGTGGACAAACTCGGACGCCCAGTCCGAACCGTGGGAGGGGCAGCCATCTGTAACAACTTTAACTATGGGTCCTGCAACTTCAGCCAGTGCCGTCTACTTCACATCTGCACCTTATGTCAAAGAGCACACCCTAGGAATTTGTGTGAAGTCAAGCAACACAAGAGGGCATGACTAAGCCGGATCAACCTCTTATGGTTAGGACTGTATCTCACTTCACATCACACCCCTTCCCTGGCCACCTACCTTATCCAAGGCTTCACAGCAGGCTTTCACCCCGGCCTCATTTCACTACCCCACAGTACTCACGAATGTGCCAATCTTCGTTCGGCAGCCATTGACGAACAAGCCATAGATCAGCTCTTACAGGCAGAGGTAGATCGAGACTACGTGATAGGCCCTTTCACTTGCCCCCCTTTCAGCACATGGAGAGTCAGCCCTATTGGGCTTGTCAAGGGCAAGTTCTCAAATAAATTGCGTTTGGTGTACGACCTGTCTGCGCCTCATTCTTCCCACATACCCAGTCTCAATTCCCTGATCCCCTCCGAAGAGTTTTCCCTAAAATATTCCTCCGTGGACATGGCAATACAAGCGATCATCAAAGCAGGCACAGGTGCCTGGCTCTCCAAAGCCGACATCTCGGATGCTTTCAAGCTCCTGCCCATCCACCCATCCCTTTGGTGCTGGCATGGCATCAAATGGAAGGAAGCATATTATTTTGCTACAAAACTCACCTTCGGTTCGAAGAGTAGCCCATGGCTCTTCGACACGTTCGCCCAGTCCCTCGTTTGGATACTATTACACAAGGGTCAATGCCATGAAGTCATCCATTATCTGGATGACTTCCTACTGATAGAACCGCCCAGCAAGCCCCCAGGAGATCTCGACAAACTCAGAGTAATTTTTGGAAACCTCAATGTTCCTATCGCCGAGCACAAAGTTGATGGCCCAGCAAACATCATCACCTTTCTCGGGGTCAGCTTGGATACCTGCGCAATGCAAGCCAGTCTCCCCCCCGACAAACTAACACGCATTAGGGCAGTCCTTCACGAGTTTACACACACCAAGGGCTGTACCAAAAAACAGTTGCAGTCTCTCCTGGGTATGCTCAACTTCGCTATGCGAATTATCCCACAAGGCCGCACATTTGTATCACGCCTGCTCAGATTTCTGTCAGAAACTCAAGACCCTGATCAGATTTTGAATTTAGACTCCGCAGCTATAGCGGACCTATCCATGTGGGAGGAATTCTTGTCCGCCTGGAATGGCATATCTTTATTTATACCTATGGTTTCGGTCCATTCACCCCAGGTGGTGACGGACGCTGCAGCCTCCACAGGTTTCGCGGCAATTTTTGGCCATCATTGGTTTTCAGGACCCTGGCCTCAACAGATACTATTGATACCCGGCTTTTCCCAAACATCTGCCCTCTTTGAGCTTTATCCCATAGTGGCAGCCGCACAACTCTGGGGCCACCACTGGACAGGACAAACCGTAGTCTTCACCACCGACAACCAGGCCACGGCAGACATCATCAACAGAGGCAGGTCCAAGTCCCTAGCAGTCATGTCCTTCCTGCGCAGGTTGGTACAACTGTCTTTACAGCATCAGTTCAATATACACTGTACATTTATTCCCGGCAGATACAACTCAGCAGCTGATGCACTGTCACGTTTCAATTATCCCTCCTTTTTCAAACAGGTTCCCGATGCCGATCCAATGTCGGCCCCTATCCCTGTCTGGTCACAACTGACCCTGGACTAGTTCAACATCTACACGGAGCTACGCAACTCATAAATCATTCCCTCTCCCACAACACACTCAAAGCCTACCAGACAGCTTGGAAGGCCTTTAATAAATTCCTCACGTCCTGCCGTAAAGGACCAACAGATATCAAACAGGTACTGGCCTTCACTGCACACTGCCACACGCAGCTGGCCTTATCCTACAATACCATCCGGCTATACCTAGCCGGCATTCAACATTTCATGGCGCTTGAAGACCCCACGAAATCGTCACTGTTCTCATCTCACGCTATACGAGCCATTCTAAGGGGAATTCAGAAACAACAACCGGTCATCAGCACTAAGCGCTTGCCCATTACGGGACCCATCTTTAGGGACATGTCAACTATTCTGGCTACTTCGCCATTCGGTCTGCTCCCCAGCACGGTCTTACAAGCAGCCATATATTTAGCTTACTATGGGTTCTTGCGGCCTGGCGAATTCACCTCTAACAAACCCACAGACCAAGTACTATGCAGACGACACTTGCTTCGATACCAAGACCACTTCATCCTGCACCTCGAGGTCTCTAAAACCCAGCAAACGGGCTCAGGAGTGAACATTCACCTCTACAAAACCAACAACAGCTGGTGTCCAGTCGCCATACTCAACCGACTCCTGTCACTACTGCCTGAGCAACCAGACAGCAGTCCCTTTCTACCATTCCCAGTTAAACCCTTAAACGCCTCTCAGTTTGTGGAACACATAAGGATACTTCTCCGCATTCTTCACCTTAACCCTAGTCAGTATTCCGGACACTCTTTCCGCATCGGAGCAGCCTCCTCGGCGTCCCGCCACGGGGTTCCAGACCACATCATCAAAAGACTAGGCAGGTGGAAATCAGCCTGCTTCGCCCGGTATATTCCCAATCCACAAACAGAGATGGCACAGGCATTCTCCAAATTGGCTCAATAAATAACTGAAAACCAATAAAATTATAACCCTACCTGAATGTTTTTGCCCCCTTATTTTGGCATACCGGCCATTAGACCAAGGCACACTTTCAGGTCCATTTCATATGGTAAGTCCACACTTTCAGGTCTATTTCCGATGTTAAGTCTTATCTTTACTATAAGTGTTATCTATGTACATATCGGACATAGGGCTCCAACCATAAGTAGGAAGGCCAGTATGGTGGCCTGAATTTATGGGAGGAGCCCGGGGGGGTACTTAAGCAGCCCGCTCACCTGTGGTGCTTGTCGGTTTCCTGTGCGCGATACCCACCCTCCCATCCCCATTTCACAGCATTTCTCAAACTATTCATTTCATTCATTTCTCTTACAGAATAATCATTTCTTAAACCAGGGTATGCCCCCTTATTTTGGCATACCGGCCATTAGACCAAGGCACACTTTCAGGTCCATTTCATATGGTAAGTCCAAACTTTCAGGTCTATTTCCGATGTTAAGTCTTATCTTTACTATAAGTGTTATCTATGTACATATCGGACATAGGGCTCCAACCATAAATTATATATATATACAGTGGTGCAAAAAAGTATTTAGTCAGCCACCAATTGTGCAAGTTCTCCCACTTAAAAAGATGAGAGAGGCCTGTAATTGTCATCATAGGTTTACCTCAACTATGAGAGACGAAATGTGGAAACAAATCCAGACAATCACATTGTCTGATTTTTGAAAGAATTTATTTGCAAATTATGGTGGAAAATAAATATTTGGTCACCTACAAACAAGCAAGATTTCTTGCTCTCACAGACCTGTATCTTCTTCTTTAAGAGGCTCCTCTGCCCTCCACTCATTACCTGTATTAATGGCATCTGTTTGAACTTGTTAGTATAAAAGACACCTGTACACAACATCAAACAGTCACACTCCAAACTCCACTATGGTGAAGACCAAAGAGTTGTCGAAGGACACCATAAACAGGATTGTAGACCTGCACCAGGCTGGGAAGACTGAATCTGCAATAGGCAAGCAGCTTGGTGTGAAGAAATCAACTGTGAGAGCAATAATTAGAAAATGGAAGACATACAAGACCACTCATAATCTCCCTCGATCTGGGGCTCCACGCAAGATCTCACCCCGTGGGGTCAAAATGATCACAAGAACGGTGAGCAAAAATCCCAGAACCACATGGGGGACCTAGTGAGTGACCTGCAGAGAGCTGGGACCAACATAACAAAGGGTACCATCAGTAACACACTACGCCGCCTGGGACTCAGATCCTGCAGTGCCAGACGTGTCCCCCTGCTTAAGCCAGTACATGTCCGGGCTCATCTGAGGTTTGCTAGAGAGCATTTGGATGATCCAGAAGAGGATTGGGAGAATGCCATATGGTCAGATGAAACCAAAGTAGAACTGTTTGGTAGAAACACAACTCGTCGTGTTTGGAGGAGAGAGAATGATGAGTTGCAACCAAAGAACACCATACCTACTGTGAAGCATGGGGGTGGCAACATCATGCTTTGGGGCTGTTTCTATGCAAAGGGAACAGGACGACTGATCCATGTACATGAAAGAATGAATGGGGCCATGTATCGTGAGATTTTGAGTGCAAACCTCCTCCCATCAGCAAGGGCATTGAAGAAGAAACATTCTAAACAACCAGGTGACTGGGTCATTGTAAAGAAGCTTCAGGAATGGGACAACTGGATCAACGCCATCCACTGCAAGAAGGTGCTAACTACACCAAAGAATGAGGAGTATCTTCTTTTTATTTATGTTTTTAGTTTTTAAAGTGGATGTAAACCCATTCTCATCCTTTCTAAACTACTGCCATAGTGGTCATCTATAAGGATATAGATGCATGTATCCTTACCTGTCAAATGTCTCCCCTCTGTCTGTTATGAGACCCGAAAAACTGCAGATTCTGTGGGTGGGTCTGTTGTCTGGGGCTCGGTGGGTGGAGTCGTGATGTCAGTAGTCTCCCCACCTACCTCTACACTCTGCTTGGTCAGGCATCGATATTTCTTACACTGAACTTCTGCTGGTCTTGTTGATTATGCCCCATGATCACTAACATCCAGTCAAAATCCAGGAAAGTCACCACATGACTTCAGCATGCCTAATTATGCTGAGGTGTGGAGCAGCCAATCCTGGGAGAGCTGGAGAAGAAAGAAGGACGGGGATCTGAAGTCAGTGATGTATTTAGGTTTTGTGCTGCCCTAGGCCAGACTAAATTTGTGAATCCCCTAATTTAAATATGACCCACCCCTTCCTGTTTAAGATCCGCACCCTAAAATTTTCCAGTGGGGACACTAGTTCTGAGAGACTTGGAGAG
Source organism: Aquarana catesbeiana (assembly GCF_042186555.1). Classification (NCBI taxonomy): domain Eukaryota; kingdom Metazoa; phylum Chordata; class Amphibia; order Anura; family Ranidae; genus Aquarana; species Aquarana catesbeiana. The sequence goes on from NC_133330.1 coordinate 149,105,857, forward strand.
GGGAAATCGATTCCCTTAATATGCAGAGATTTCCTCTCACTTCCTGTTTGGCTATGGAGCAGGAAATGAAGGGAAATCTCTGTAATGAGGCAGCGATGGCAAAAAATCAACTGACAGTGGCTATAACCCTCCCTTACTCTATCCAAAACGAAAAAAAAAAGTGTTGCCTATAGTTCTACATTAACCACTTAAGGACCACCCCACCATCATTTTACATCGCTACTTTGAAGAGGAATACCGTTGTTATAGTTACATAGTAGGTGAGGTTGAAAAAAGACACTAGTCCATCAAGTCCAACCTATGTGTGTGATTAGATGTCAATATTACATTGTATATCCCTGTATGTTGCGGTCGTTCAGGTGCTTATCTAATAGTTTCTTGAAACTATTAATGCCCCCCGCTGAGACCACTGCCTATGGAAAGGAATTCCACATCCTTGCCGCTCTTATGCCGCGTACACACGGTCGGACTTTTCGGCTACAAAAGTCCGACGGCATGTCCGACGGACTTGCGGCGGACTTTCTAAGGAACGGACTTACCTACATACGATCACACAAAAGTCCGACAGCCTAGTACGCGGTGACGTACAACAAGTCCAACGAGACTATAAAACGGAAGTTCAATAGCCCGTACGACACCCTTTGGGCTCCTTCTGCTAATCTCGTGTTTATCTCGTGTTAGTAGAAGTTTGGTGAGAGACGATTCGCGCTTGTGAGACTCGTATTTTTCAGTTCGTTTTAACTGTTGTTCAGTCTGTGCTTGTGAGGTTTGTATCTGCTTTGAAGTGCGTTTGGTCAGTTGGCATTGAGCAATCTTTGTTTTATTGTCCGTTCGTTGGTGATTTTCAGGTCGCTCTTCACAGGCCTTGCTGTTCTTCAGTGCGTTCTGTTAAGCCGACGGTTTTGAAGCCATGTTACCTGTACGTGCTCGTCGTAGAGCTTGTGCATTGTATGTGCTTGGTGCTGTAGTTCATTCTTCAGCCCAAGACCAGTCCATGAACAGAGCGAGGAGGAGTTCATGGACGAAGAATTGGTTGCTCCAGCATGACCAATTCTGTCACATGCCATTGCTCCGTGAGATCCGTGAGAATAATCCTGAGGATTTCAGGAACTTTCTCCGGATGACGAACCCGTTTTTGACCATTTGGTGGCTTTGCTCACCCCTTATATCAGCAGGCAGGATGCCTGCATGAGACAAGCCATCACTCCGGAGCAGAGGCTAGTCGCCACGTTGCAGTACTTGGCAACAGGGAGAAGCCTGCAGGACCTTAAGTTCTCGACAGGCATCTCCCCCCAGGCTCTGGGGATCATTATCCCAGAGACCTGTTCTGCCATCATTCAGGTTATGCAGAAGGACTATATTAAGGTAAGAATTGTTATCATTTTATTAGCATCACATGTTATTTTATTTAATGTTTGATAATGTAATGTATTTCTTAACTCAAACACTACTTACCATCATTGCAATATAGTGTGAATGTCCCCTTTTTGTCCTCATGCATGCTGTAATTTTGTCATGTTCTTTTTTGTCCTGCATGTATATTTGCCTTCACTAACCTCCCCAGCATGCAATGCTGGGCACATATCCACCTAGTCTACTCACTATTTATTTTGTCAGCTGCATTGTATTTTTTTTCCCCCTAAACTCCATCCAAATAGTGTGTGTGTAATTAACTCGATTTCCAATCCCCTCCCCCCCTAAACTCCATCCAAATAGTGTGTGTGTCATTAACTCGATTTCCAATCCCCCCCCCCTAATAATTTGCTATAATGTTCTGTGGTGTTGATTTTAAATAAGTAAATATATGTTGCACTTTGCAAAATGCATTTGCACTCTGCAAGTGCATTTGCTCTAGGGCTTTATTAAATCAGCAGAAGCTGATTCATCATCCAATCATGTGCAAGCCACAAAGTGTTTGGATTAATTGCCCTTGCATGTGATTGGGTACTCCTTGCAACATGAAGCCTTTTTACCTTACCTCATTTACTAAGCTGTGGAGCAATTGCACTTGCAGAGTGCAACAACTGCACTTTTCAAACTGCACAGTCTTGTAGCCTTTAGTAAATCAAACCCTGCGTGTCCTTAAATTTCATTTCTAATTTCACCACCCCTTAAAATGTAACAATGGGCCATCAGAGGGGGTGAGCAATCTGATAAGTGTGCCTTTCCATATTGTTTATTAAATAAGATTTCAATTATTTAATGTTATACTAATGCTGGGCAATAATGTTTTAAGTGTAATGTTCTTGCAATGTTCTTTTAAAAATTACTGAGTTTTGTTTTCTTGTTTGATTCCCCAGTTTCCTTCAACGCCACAGGAATGGCAGACTGTGGCATCCCATTTTGCCACCCGTTGGGACTTGCCCAACTGTGGAGGGGCTATAGATGGGAAACACATCCACATCATGCCACCACCCCATTCGGGGTCATACTATTTTAATTATAAATCAATAATGGGGTGTGGCGCTACCTATATAGGTTTATAATGGGATGGACAACTATACCATATGGGAGGGCTAACTACTGCCCTACTAGTGAGCGTGACCCTCCTGTACCCAATTCTGTGATAGTTGCAAAACTAAATATTAACCAGTGAAAATTAAGATTATAAATACCATCATTTAAGTGTTCAGAAACGTAGGCCTCTCTTTGTGATAAGTTATACCGTGATGGATACCATGCAGGTTAACATATGGTTCCTTCCAAATAATGGATAGGAGTGGAACTAAAAAACTATAATAGTCCCCTATAAATAATGGTGATGTGCCATCAAAAAAATCATAAATTGAACATCATAAATATAACATACTAGAGTTAAACTGTTCAAGGCCATAAACTGCAACTGCTTCAAATCAGTTCAAAAGACCAATAAACATAACACCAAACAGGATCGTGTAGTGTTCATATACCAGTCCATAAATTATATAGGATTTCTACAAAAATCGTGAAAAAATTCTTCAAAAAACGTGACTAAAGTGCTCTCAATGTTCTTGGTGACTTTTGTGCTCCCCCTCAAGGGTCCCCACTCACCAGATCCAATCACCCCAAAGGGGCAACGTGCATATGGGTATATCCTCAGCGGTCTTCTCACCACCGTAATTGGTAGGACCCCCAGGGTAATCTCTGGCTTCCGTGTGGATAATTAAACCGTATTCATGGTGATTCCCTCATCAAAAAGGAATAAAGGCTCCCATAGTGTAGTATGTAAAATTTTTTTAAAAGTAAATTGATAAAGATTCCAATTAAATAAAAACAAGTCCAGCAACAATGTACCAGATACATATACAGTTCCAGGTACAGCTAGTGTGGAATAGGTTGCACCCCATAATGGGGTGTGGCGCTACCTATATAGGTTTATAATGGGATGGACAACTATACCATATGGGAGGGCTAACTACTGCCCTACTAGTGAGCGTGACCCTCCTGTACCCAATTCTGTGATAGTTGCAAAACTAAATATTAACCAGTGAAAATTAAGATTATAAATACCATCATTTAAGTGTTCAGAAACGTAGGCCTCTCTTTGTGATAAGTTATACCGTGATGGATACCATGCAGGTTAACATATGGTTCCTTCCAAATAATGGATAGGAGTGGAACTAAAAAACTATAATAGTCCCCTATAAATAATGGTGATGTGCCATCAAAAAAATCATAAATTGAACATCATAAATATAACATACTAGAGTTAAACTGTTCAAGACCATAAACTGCAACTGCTTCAAATCAGTTCAAAAGACCAATAAACATAACACCAAACAGGATCGTGTAGTGTTCATATACCAGTCCATAAATTATATAGGATTTCTACAAAAATCGTGAAAAAATTCTTCAAAAAACGTGACTAAAGTGCTCTCAATGTTCTTGGTGACTTTTGTGCTCCCCTCAAGGGTCCCCACTCACCAGATCCAATCACCCCAAAGGGGCAACGTGCATATGGGTATATCCTCAGCGGTCTTCTCGCCACCGTAATTGGTAGGACCCCCAGGGTAATCTCTGGCTTCCGTGTGGATAATTAAACCGTATTCATGGTGATTCCCTCATCAAAAAGGAATAAAGGCTCCCATAGTGTAGTATGTAAAATTTTTTTAAAAGTAAATTGATAAAGATTCTAATTAAATAAAAACAAGTCCAGCAACAATGTACCAGATACATATACAGGTCCAGGTACAGCTAGTGTGGAATAGGTTGCACCCACGAACCAAGCAAATAAAATACCGGCATGCGTGACGCTAGATGGAGACAGTTCCGAGTGTTTGCACTCCACCTGCGTTCCAACAGCCTGTAACCCGGAAATGACGTAGCGTGCGTGGCGCCGTCGTACGCGTTTCGTCATAGACGTTCTCAGCGTACGACAGTAGTGCCACACCCCATTATTGATTTATACTTGTAACTAGTTGGAGAATCCCTAGGGAAAATATACTATTTTAATTATAAGGGGTTCCATAGTATTGTCTTAATGGCGGTGGTGTCGGCACAATATGACTTTCTGTATGTGGATGTGGGGAAGAATGGCCGGATGTCGGATGGAGGAGTATTTGCCCAGACAGAGTTCTACCAGCGTCTCCAGAGTGGTGGCCTGGAATTGCCACCTGATGCAGATAACGTGGAAGGACTCCCCTTTGTCTTCATAGCAGATGAAGCCTTCGCTCTGAGCAAGCACCTCATGAGGCCATGAGGACCCTCACCCCAGAGAGGAGGGTTTTTAATTTCCGGCTGGCCAGAGCGAGAAGAGTTGTTGAGAATGCTTTTGGGATTCTGGCCAGCCAGTTCCGCCTGTTTCAGACATCGATAAACCTTGCGGAATACAAACTTAATTACATAATTTTAGCATGCTGCACAACTTTTTGAACAAACATTCCCCAAATTATATTTTGCCAGTTGGGCCTGAGGCCGGACTTATTATTAGTGACAATCTGACGGGCATGGATACTGTCCGTACTGGCTTGGCCCCCCAAAGTGCCCGTCAAGTTCGTGATCAATATGTAGAATATTTTATGGGTAGGGGGGCCATTGCAATGCCCCAGAATATTTAATTTGTTTTAATAAAAAATCTTGATCAAATCTTGAATTATATTTATTGCTTGTCTTTCTTTTTAGCTTTCTCCTAGGTTATCGTAGAGCACTTGTAGTGCGAAAGTGTATTTTCCTTTAGTAAATAAGCACCATTGTCACTGTAAACAACTATTAACGTTAAACAAACTGATATGGAGCATTGAAAGAAGAAACCACACATTTTGTTAATTACTAAACAGATTTTTTAATATTCGGTGTACATTCACTTGTGCGTTGGTAAAAAATGTTGATAATCAAAAATATATCTATATTTAGCAATTTTCAACAATATAATTAGGTCATATTTTTGTACATTATTCTTGTTTATTTTTGTTTTAACAAACAGGCCTCTATTTTTTTTTTTTTTTTTTGGAAAACATGCCTCTATTTTTTTTTTTTTTTTTTGAAAAAAGGACTCTATTTTTTTTTTTTAAAAAGGCCTCTTTATATTTTTTTTTTTTTTTTTTTGGAAAACAGGCCTCTATTTTTATTTTTATTTTTTGGTAATAAAAACAACAGGCGTCCTTTTTTTGGATTCTAAATTTTTGTGAACAGGCATATAATTTTAAGTTTAAAAGAATATAAAAGAGAAGGCCCAGAATGGGGTCAGCAAACAAGGAAATGAAGAACATGATCGATTTTTTTTTTTTGGTTTAAAAAGGGCATTTAGATTCTCCCCAAAACATTGATCATGTTCTTCATTTCCTGCTGCATATGATCCAGCCGATTCCGAATTAAATCAATTCATTCCAGGCCATTATCTGACCAATTAGGCATTGTGCACTGTCTGTGCTAAAATGTTCACCCAGACCTAAAATTGAATGAAAAAAAGATGTGTTTAGAAATATGCGGCCATACATAGATTACCTTACCATAAGCTGGTGGCTCAGACACTGACCTGGTGGGGTGCTCATGTCGCATACTTCAGAAACATCCTCGGGGGTGGCACTGTTGCTTGATTCAAGCACAACCAGATCACCTAAAATAGAGTAGAAAATGTTATTTACAAAATATGTAGCAATACATAGATTACCGTAAGCTGGTGTGTCAGACACTCACCTGGTGGGGTGCCTTGACGGCCACCTCTCCTTCCTCCACATCCTCAGTGGGGCTTGGGCTGATTTCCCAATTATGGTGTTGCGGTTGGGGGGACTGGGTTCATCTTGTCTTTTCTCCCCTATGTGAATGAAACAAAATATATACTTAGCACACAGATATTTTTGTACATGAATAGTAATCTTTAAACATTGTAGTGAAGTGGTGTACAAATTGTCTGTTTGTGTAGAGTTCCTAGTTGAATACATTTTTAAATTTTCTTAAGACATATCTAGATAGATATAGATATATGTATATATCTATATCTATATCTATATCTATATATATATATATATATATATATATATATCTCTCTCTCTATATATATATATATATATATATATATATATATATATATATATATATATATATATATATATATGAGAGAGAGAGATAGATATATATATATACATTAAAAGATATCTGTCTTTTATATGTCTGTATATATGTAATGAGGTTTATTAAGATCGTTTCAAATGATAAAAACTCATACATTAAAGAAAAGCACATGGAGCAGTATAATAAACAGAATATGAACACACGACAAGTACTTTACTTTTTTCAGCACTTTACGGATCCGTCTGTGCTGATCCGGCTCCCAGAGTTTGAGGTTGAACCATCTTTTCCAAATCTGATCTTTTGGGCACTGTACCCCAAAAGAAAGATGTAATGTCTTCACCACCTTTGCCATTATTTTTGCTTTTCTAAAATTAGGCCGGGCGTACGGTCCATACTTCCCATCGTAGTCATTTTTTCTCAAAAATGCCACCATTTCCACCATCTCTTTAAAGGACATATTGGAGGCCTTAAATCTATGCTTCCCAGATCGGGACGTTCCGGCCTTCGGGCTTTCGTCACTACCTGAGGTAGTACACACCTGCTGTGTCTCCGCCATTGTTCATCCCACTACGCACCGTAGAAACAATGGGCAGAGAATATTCGTTTCAATAGAACGTCAGGGGCGGGCGACGCAAGCGGAGTTTCACACATGCGCAGTGTATAAAGAGAGGTCTTACGCATGTGTCGTACGTACGTTCTGTGCGGAGAATATGAGTTAAAATAGAACGTCAGGGGTGGGCGACGCAGGCAGAGTTTCACACATGCGCAGTGTATAAAACGTTATTACGTATTGTGTCGTACATACGTTCTGTGCGTAGATGATAGTGGACCGGGACGCTATAAGACGAAGGTAATTTTAAATTTTTAAATTTGGTAAAAACTTTATAGCAAGCAGCCTATATGGCTTGACAGATTGATGAGGCCTATGTCGGGATAAAATAATGAGGGTTTAGCAGAAACATAAGTGTTTTTTGTCTTGTGTCTTAATCTTTTACAGAAATTATGAATGCTAAATTTAAGGAGCCTGAATTTCTGTCGGCTTTTATTGATCAGTACAGAGAGAGATGAGGAATCTGTGGGAGGTCAAACACCCTCAATATTATCTTAAGCATGTAAGGAAGTCAACGCTGGAGAGACTTCTGACATTTGTCCAGACGTACATTGCAGAAGCAACGATGGAGATGTTGATATCGAAAATTGGGATCTTGAGGAACATGTATAAGAGGGAGCATAACAAGATCCAGAATTCCATGAGATCAGGAGCATCAGCAGATGATGTATATGTACCCAGGCTGTGGTACTATAATAAACTACATTTTCTTGATGACCAGACTGAAGCCAGAGCATCACTTTCAATCCTTCCCTCCAACCTTCCCTCCACCCTTCCATGCACTCTTCCATGCACCCTTCCCTCCACCTCAGCAGAGGCTAATGAGGACCAAGCTGGGTCTTCCATCCTGGAAGGACTGGATGTGACCATCTGGAGTCAGGTAAATTAATTTAAAAAATATTTACTGTCCTAATATTAATGATGTTATTAATGATGTTAACTAGATGTTATAATTGATTAAAATAATTTTATTCTAAAAATGATGTATACATATCAATTGACAGTAGTGGCCAAATATGTTTGTCACCTGCTTTAAAAAATTATGGTGTCTGATTTCTAGACTCTTTTATTAATAGATGTATTAACATTGAATTTGCAAGTCGTGAGAAGCAAATTGTGTGCCATTGATGAACCAAAAACAAACAACTAAAACTATGTCCCTTTTTTATACACAGGATGAAGTCAGCCAGGAGGAAAGTGGGGAAAGTGGCAGGCAGGAGGAGGCCGGGCCCAGGGACAGCCAGGAGGAGGCCAGGCCCAGGGACAGCCAGGAGGAGGCCAGACCCAGTGTCATCCAGGAGGAGGCAGGACCCTGTGTCATCCTGGAGGTGGCTGGGCCCAGTAGGAGCCTGACCCAATCCCAAGTGGCTCCCCTCCGCCTTCCTACAAAAAGGGCCAGGAAGGGGACGGTGACACAGGAGGCATCCCTGCACCTCATGAGAGAGGCCACCAATTTTTTGAAGAGCCCCCGAAGCTGAAGAGGCCTATGGGTGCTATTTAGCCAGCAGGCTGCTTCAAATGGAGTGGGGCCAATGCCTCATTTGTGAAAAACTGTTTGCTGAAATGATACACAAGGGGCTGAATGGCGATCTAACTGCCAACACACAAATAAATGAGGCAGCCCCCCCTCCTCCTCCTCCTCCTTCTCCTCCTGCCACAACTCAACCACCAGAGCCACAGCCTCCAAGGAAGGCTGCAGGGAAGGCTGCAGGGAAGGGTGCAGGGCAGCGTGGAGGGAAGGCTGCAGGGAAGAGAAGAAAGTGATGACCTGGGTTCAGTCTGGTCTGACAGAAGACGCAGGCTGGTGTAGTACCACAGTCTGGGGACATCTATGTCATCTGCTGCTGCTGTTGATCTCTGGGATTCCTGGACCAGATTGTGCTCCCTCTTATATGGACTCCTCAAGATCCCAATTTTCTTTTCCACAGACTTTTGCCAGCGTTGACTTCCTCTTTATTTACTTTTTACCATAAATGGATATTTTAGTTTATGAAAAGACTTTATGTGTTTTAATTAACATCATTGATTTAGAGACAATGTCAAATTAACAAGGGACAACAACCTCCTTGAGTTTGCAAAAACACCAAAAAAAATATATAATGTTCTAGTGGTAACTTTAAAAAAAAAAAAATAAAACATAACCAAAAAAGGTTCTTTGTGTTAACTTTTATATACAAAGAAAAAATCAAAATAAACAAAAAAAATGGTTCTTTGTGGTAACTTAAACCAAACAAAAGAAAAAAAAAAAGAAAAAAAAAATGTATTTGTGTTCAATTTAAGAACTACAAAAATCAAAAAATAAAATGGTTCTTTGTGGTAACTTTACAAACCCAAAAAAATAAAAAATGTAGATAAAGATAAAATAATTTCTACAATAATCATAAAAAAATAATCTTGATGAAATCTAAAATAAAAGATGACTCCCCCCCAAAAAAAGTGTAAACATTAGTATTAGTATGGAGATATGGCTATTAAAAAAAATACTATATCATTCATGAGATCAAAGAGAAAAAACACACACGATCGGATTGTCCACCGGCGTCCGGCGGACTTTTGTAGCCAAAAAGTCCGACCGTGTGTACGCGGCATTACAGTAAGGAACCCTCTACGTAGTTTAAGGTTAAACCTCTTTTCTTCTAATTTTAATGAGTGGCCACGAGTCTTGTTAAACTCCCTTCTGCGAGAAAGTTTTATTCCTATTGTGGGATCACCAGTATGGTATTTGTATATTGAAATCATATCCCCTCTCAAGCATCTCTTCTCCAGAGAGAATAAGTTCAGTGTTCACAACCTTTCCTCATAACGAATATCCTCCAGACCCTTTATTAGCTTTATTGCCCTTCTTTGTACTCGCTCCATTTCCAGTACATCCTTCCTGAGGCCTGGTGCCCAGAACTGGACATCATACTCTAGGTGCGGCTGGACCAGAGTCTTGTAGAGCCGGAGAATTGTTTTATCTCTGGAGTTTATCCCCTTTTTAATGCATGCCAATATTCTGTTTGCTTTGTTAGCAGCAGCTTGGCATTGCATGCCATTGCTGAGCCTATCATCTACTAGGACCCCCAGATCCTTTTCCATCCTAGATTCCCCCAGAGGTTCCCCCCCCCAGTGTATAGATTGCATTCATATTTTTGCCACATAAATGCATTATTTTACATTTTTCTACATTGAATCTCATTTGCCATGTAGTTGCCCACCCCATTAATTTGTTCAGATCTTTTTGCAAGGTTTCCACATCCTGCGGAGAAGTTATTGCCCTGCTTAGCTTAGTAAACACAGAGATTGAACTGTTTACCCCATCCTCCAGGTCGTTTATGAACAAATTAAATAGAATTGGTCCCAGCACAGAACCCTGGGGGACCCCTCTACCCATCCCTGACCATTCTGAGTATTCCCCATTTATTACCACCCTCTGAACTTGCCCTTGTAGCCAGTTTTCAATCCATGTACTCACCTATGGTCCATGCCAATGGACCTTATTTTGTACAGTAAACGTTTATGGGGAATTGTGTCAAATGCTTTTGCAAAATCCAGATACACCACCTCTACGGGCCTTCCTTTATCTAGCTGGCAACTCACCTCCTCATAGAAGGTTAGTAGATTGGTTTGGCAAGAACGATTCTTCATGAATCCATGCTGATTACTGCTAATGATACCATTCTCATTATTAAAAACTTGTATATAGTCCCTTATCACCCCTTCCAAGAATTTACATACTATTGATGTTAGGCTAACTGGTCTGTAATTCCCAGGGATGTATTTTGGGACTTTTTAAAATATTGGTGCTACATTGGCTTTTCTCCAATCAGCTGGTACCATTCCAGTCAGTAGACTGTCAGTAAAAATTAGGAACAATGGTCTGGCAATTACTTGACTGAGTTCCCTAAGTACCCTCGGGTGCAAGCCATCTGGTCCCAGTGATTTATTAGTGTTAAGTTTTGCAAGTCTAATTTTAATTCTGTCCTCTGTTAACCATGGAGGTGCTTCCTGTGATGTGTCATGAGGATAAACACTACAGCCCCCCAATTCCCTCGTGAAGACTTCAGCGGGCAGTCCGCTTTTAGATAAAAGTGGTCTCTGCGGCTGATTCACCGCAAGATCACTTTTGTCAGTGGTGGGAGAGGGCCCCCCGCCGCGCTCCGGTGCCCTCCGATGCTTACCGGAGTCGTTGGTAGCAGTGGAGGCGATTGCGTCCTCTTGCTGGCTTGGTATGGAGACAAGTGAGGGGAAGATGGCCCCCACCCATCTCCATATCATTGCATATTTTTTTTATTGCATTTTATTGTAAATATGAGATCTGGGGTCTTTTTGATCCCAGATCTCATATTTAAGAGGTCCTGTCATGCTTTTTTCTATTACTATTCTATTCTACTATTCTATTAAGGGATGTTTACATTCCTTGTAATAGGAATAAAAGTGACACAGTTTTTTTTTAAAAAAAAGAACAGTGTAAAAATAAAAGGTAAAATAAATAATAATAATAAAAAAAAGTTTAAATGCGCCCCGTCCTGCCGAGCTCGCGCGCAGGAGCGAACGCATATGAAAATGGTGTTCAAACCACATGTGTGAGGTATCGCCACGATCGGTAGAGCGAGAGCATATGAAAATGGTGTTCAAACCACATGTGTGAGGTATCGCCACGATCGGTAGAGCGAGAGCAATAATTCTAGCCCTATACCTCTTCTGTAACTCAAAACATGCAACCTGTAGATTTTTTTAAATGTCGCCTATTGAGATTTTTAAGGGTAAAAGTTTGTCGCCATTCCACGAGCGGGCGCAATTTTGAAGCGTGACATGTTGGGTATCAATTTACTCGACGTAACATTATCTTTCACAATATTAAAAAAAGTTGGGCTAACTTTACTGTTGTCAAATTTTTTTATTTAAAAAAAGTGTATTTTTTCCAAAAAAAGTGCGCTTGTAAGACCGCTGTGCAAATACGGTGTGACAGAAAGTATTGCAACAACCGCCATTTTATCCTCTAGGGTGTTAGAAAAAAAAAATATATATATATATATATATATATATATATATATATATATATATATATATATATATATATATATATAATGTTTGGGAGTTCTAAGTAATTTTCTAGCAAAAAAAAGTTTTTAAACATCAAATCTCAGAAAGAGGCTCGGTCCTTAAGTGGTTGAGCACAAAGTTCTGCTAAATTTTAATGAGACTAAGAGGATATAACTATGCCAGTGGTGCAGCAGAAAACATATAGTGCAGTGGTGAAGGTATGTAGTCCAGGCATTGAGCAAAGGAAGGATTGGGGGCAGGAACAAAGAAATCCATCTGTTTATGTTTCTCATCAGCACTCAACAGAAATAAAATTAAGATTGCCCCCATAGTTGCGGAACACCAGCCGCCCGCACAACAACTGTTTGGTCTGCCACCCTGGGCCCCCTACGTATGTATGGGCTGTCCACCCCCATAGCGGCCCTGCTGGTATTATTTTACCGGCAGCAGTGTGTCCACTTTAAGGGGGCACCAGTCTGATTTGCCTCCTACTCCAGTCTGCCTCATACGACTGGTGCTACACTAAAAGTGTAGCACAAGCCGGCGGAGACTCTTTTCGTGCTGCCCCCCTGCAAAGTGCCGCCCTAGGCCTGGGCTTTGTCAGCCTAGGCCAAGATACAGCATTGTCTGAAGTACACAGAATGTACACAGAATGCCTCTCTCAGGCTAGAGTATGAATTATGTAAATCACCTGTCACTCACAGCAAGGGGGAGAAACAGACATCTATCTCTCTGTCTGTCTGTTTTTATTTCACTGAAAAAAGATAAGAGCACTGCTCAGAGCTGGATTAACTCTTCGTGGCAAGACTGGGCACAGATGACATGAAATCCTATACTGTACAAGGTGCAAGCCTTAATTTAAAAAAAAATTGGGTTTACATCCGCTTTAATGTATTTTGGCAAGCGTAACGATGAACAACATCCCAACTTATTGTTTAAAGTGCACCTCCAACTAGCTAAGAAAGTGAACAGGACCAATTGCTGGGTCTGCTCTAAATCTCCTCCGAGCCTTAGTACCCCAGCGATGGCAACGGTACATGCTATATATGATGTTCTAATTGGTATAAGGAATTTTAAAAAACTAGTAAAAACTCCAAAAAGACACTTGTCAATAGAACTTAACGATACATTTCCAAAGGGTAAAATTAGTTATAGTTTTAACTATAGCTCCAGTTCTTGCCAGTATGGGTATTGGGACAGTTAGGTAGCCCACAAGTGTGCTTCAACTTTAGTTTTGGTAAAGGGGATAATTTTGTGGGAACCACCACCTGTAAGGAAGGTATAACAGTTAATCTTACCAATGAAACCCCGGCCTTTGTAATAACACCTCTAGACCAGATTACATCTGTTAGAAGGAAGGGTGTGATGTTCAGATCGAGGGAGAAATCCTCCAGTCTATTCTGTCACTACTCAGAGCCCGTAATCGTCAGAGAAATTCCTCTTGTGCGGCTCTAACAGGCACCTACTACTTCTTATGCGGTACTACAGCTTAAAAGGTAATCCCCCTAATGCAAGAGGTTCATGCGTCCTGGTGAAACTTGTCCCAGCATCTTATGTTGCGGCCGATCGTGAGGATCTGATGGCGCGAGAGAAGGTAAGAATGGCAGGAAGAGTTAGAAGCAAATTGTTCACTAACTCCGACCAGGTATGGGTATGGTTTCCTGCTTGGACGGGGGGATGAACTAATGAAACGATTGAATAATTCCTCGCCAATTGTGGATGGGATGTTCAATGAAACCATTGAAGCTGTAAGGGAGATCCCACAGGAGCAACGACAGATCAAGAGCCTTCTATTAAGAGATGGCCCTTAATTATTTGTTGGCATCCAAGGGGGGGTTCTGTGAATTCATAGGAAAAGATTGTTGTACCTGGATCAAGGATACTAGTGACAAAGTTCAGGCCCATATGGATAAGGTTAAATCCCTGCAAGGCAAAGCCAGAGCTATAGCTAGTGAAGGTTGGAATCCTTTTAAGGGTCTGGGAATCTTTGGGGATTTTTTATTTTTCATCGGATCATGGTTGAGGTGCTCCTGTTGCCTGATTGGACGAGTGAACAGAGCCCAAGCAGATGACCATATCTTCCTCACTGAGATGAGACGCCCCGAAGCCCAACCCACGTACAAGATGCAGAGGATCCCATACCAACCGGTCTTCATGTGCTCCTTTCAGTCATCCCTACTGAAGAACAGGACTCATATGGACTGTAGATTTCCAGGTGTAAGAAAAAGATCAAGATTCACTGAGGGACACATGGGAGCATATGACAAAAGAGGAGGAACAGTTATACAAATTTTAGTAAGATGTATTCCCCTAGTCATTGTTCTATTGGTTGAGATTTGTATAACACCTACTATTTGAAGGAATGCCTGGGCTTGATTGGCTGAATTGAATAGCCACCAAGCCTCTATTGTTACCCCTGTTCTTAGTCCTATAAATAAACTTCACTCCCATTGTCATGGAGGACTGTCTGAGGAGCTTGCAATGTGATAACAGCTGCTGTGTCTGTTTTACTTGGGAAGCACAAGTGCACTCACAATGCATGTGTTGCGTTTGTTAAAAATATGATTTTTTTATATTAATCAGACATAAGATAAATGGGACAATATTACAATAGTGAGTTGGTCAGATTAATGTCAGTTTTTTGGCTTGAGCAGATTTCTCAAACAAATGCTGTTTTATACAATGGGGGCAGATATCATTGTTGTATTCAATTGACAGTTCAGTTAACAGGCTATTGTCTCTATAGCTACAGTAAACAGGTAAGATATTACTTGTTTGAGATTCTTTCAGCTTTCAAACTGAAAGAATGACTGTTAAATTACTGTCTTGGTTTGAGTAGACAATGGTACGTAGATACCATTTTTGTATTCAATTGACAGTTTTTAACAGTCCATTGTTTCTACAGCTACAGTAAACAGGTATGTTTTCTGTTGTTTGGTAACTATAGTAAACAGCCTGATACATAAAAGGGGTGAGTAGGGACACACACCATCATGCTGTAACATCTGAAGCCACTCATGATAGAAGAAACTTGCCTGATGCTCCAGGAGAATCGTTGCCAATGGAGATCACGAACATACAGTAACAGAAGATAAGTAACCTTTAAGTGTATTTGTACAATTATAGACCATAGGCTGTTCAGTTTGCTAGGCATTTTGCTTGTTATAGATATCTGTCAATCGTGTACTGTATTCCTAATATTGTAATAGTTTTGTATGTACAGCATATTTGTATAGTAAAGCACATTTACACACTGCAGAAATCTCAGCTTCCTTGCTTATACCACAGAGGAACTTTGCTAGACAGACGCAAGCAAAACAATGCATTATACAAAAGAGCAGAAAAGTGTGCTTGTTAGCGCAAGCTAAATTGATTACGCATAGTCCCTAGGGAATAGGAAACCTGTATTTATACCCCTGGGTTCATACAATAGGAAGACAGGATGATACGGCGCACTCTGGATATAACAATATAACAATATACTAAAGATGTGGGTGGGAGGGAAGAGGAAGGGGGGGAAGGGGCACTATAAATCAGTTATATTAGTCCATGTGAGGAATACAAACTGTGGTGATGAAGTATAATAAAGGCGTATTAAAAACTGCAATATTAAAACAGTGTTAATAATAAACAGTAGTATTGAAAAGTAGTATTAAAAACTGTCCATGGGGAGCTGCCAGTTCAAAGTTCTGACAAACAATTATTTTGAGTCGAATGGCCATTTTTACATCCAAACCCACGGAACAGCCATGGGGGCAAATTTTGCCCCCAGCTACGCCAACCTGACAATGGGTCTATGGGAGGATATATTCATTCATCGCAACAACCCTTACGCATAACATCTGGTCTTCTATGGGCGATACATTGACGACGTGGTCATCATCTGGGATGGCCCCGACTCACTCATCCCAGACTTTCTAGAATACTGCAATAACAAAAACATGGGCCTGTCCTTCACTTCCGTAACTGATAGCAAGGAGGTCCTTTTTGGACCTAGAACTATTCCACCAAAACAAAACTATTTGTGCACAGAACTATACCAAGCCTACGTCAGAGAACTTGTACTTACACTACAAGAGTTGCCATCATCCTCGGTGGATAAACAACATCCCCAGAAGTCAATTCTGTAGGCTCAAACACAACTGTACCCTGGAACAAGATTACGTATCCCACAGCGAGCTACTCAAAACAAAATGTAAAGAAAAAGGATACCCAGATGACATCATAGAAGAAGCCTTTTAACAATATCTCCATCAAGATGTTAAGGACAACAAAGAAGATTTACCCACAGATAATGTTCAACAGATCCGGTTTGTCACACAGTTTCATAATAAATTCAAGAAGATGGAAAAGTTCTTCCAAAGACACTGGCCTATCCTAAAAGAAGATCCCCACCCCAAAGCCACAGTTAGTGACCATCCCTTAATATCCTACTGACAAGCCAAGAACATTAAGGCTAGAATAGCACCCAGTAGGATAAAACCATCACGTCCCATGACTACCACATCTCTAACTTTTTTCAATATCAAGGGTATGTACCAGTGTAGGAAACCCCTGTGCCTCACTTGCGCCCACGTTACACACAGACAGAAAGACTTCACACATAAAGGTAAACAATATCTGATACCTGATTTTTTTACATGCTCCTCTGAATATGTAATCTATGCCTGACCTGCCCTTGTGGCTTACTATACGTTGGTCGTACGACCCGAACCTTACATAAGCGCTTTGGAGAACATCGCAATTTGGTTGAACAAGGAAAGGACAAAAACAGTGTCCCCAGACACTTCCTGGAATTCCACGACCAGTCCTCCCTGGGACTACGGATCTGGATACTGGAGTCTATTCCAAACACCTTGCCCCCTGCTGAATGATACAAACGACTCTGTGAAAGAGAGAACTACTGGCTTTATTCCCTTGATACAAAACAAAACCATAGAAATCAACACTCTATTATGATCAGTCAATATATATTCCCCAATACGTTACCTGCTCTCCCGGTCCACACCAACCACTGACAATACCCTTGATAAACGCATGCATCCCTTGCATATCCAGGAACATGTGTACGGTCATCACTGCATACACACATTTGTATGCCCAACACCATGTACATTTGCATACACACACATCCATGCATGTGCTACTTGACATTTTCCCACTCCCACTCCTCCCCCTTTTTTTTTTTCCCCAATCACTACATTTGATACCATCATTATCTTCTTCATACATGTTTATTTCCCTTATTCCCTCTAGCACCATGTCATATCCACCCGTTCTATCAGTATGATAAACGCAGCCTAGCATCCTGAACATCCACATTCTCCATCTCTTACTCTACATTCTATATCTTAAAATTCTCCCCTGAACCCCACTACATAATAACCATTGCCAATCTGTATCACCATCCATAATTATCATCTTGCTCTATACTCAACCACTACCACCATCTATATCCTCCCACCCAATTTCTCCCACCCATATTCTCTCCCTTATCTCACTTTAATTTTATTTCATATCACCTTATTTTTATTTTTATTTTTATTATTAATTATTATTTTTATTTATATTTTTATTTTTACTATCATTATTCCTATCTTTATTTCTTTTCTCATTATCATTATTATTTATATTTTTATTTTTATTTCATTTTATATTCATTTTTTTTATTCTTATTTTTAATTTTATTATTTTTTATTATTATTTTCATCTTTATTTTGCATTCTTATCCTATCCCATTACAAACAATATAAATACATATATCATGTTCATATCCATTGTCCCCCTCATTGCGGCATATCTCTATTCCCATAGCCTTCTCACCACACAGTCAACCACACAGACACAAACCCATGCGCCCATGGTAATGAATCACATGCTATGAACTATGTGGGTATATTATGTCCCCACCAAAGATGGTTGCCATTGAAGCCTGAGGAAGGGACACGCATGTCCCGAACGCGAGCACCTCCTATCGACCCGACCCGGAAGTGACGTCCGTCCCTGTCAACAGTGTACAGCGCTGGTCTCCTCGACAGCACCGCAAATGAGCAGTGTGGCCAAACACAGGAGCGGACATCGGTTACAAGCCTCCAGTACACCTACACCGGACCTTCTCCAGCTGGTCATTGTGCAGCGGATGACACTTTATGCCCATTATTTACACACCATTGTGAGTGTTTTTAACTGTTTACATTCATTAAATTTAATTGTTACTGCACTTAGAGGGTGCTGTTCTTTTGTCTCTTAGTCATACAATAGGAAGTTTTCAGTTATTACTTAACATCTTCTGAAAATACATGGCAGAATCTGTGAAACATTGTTAAAGGAAATGTGTACCTTTACTACTACTTTTGCATCGTTGACCACCAAGCTAAATTATGGTAACCCCTCAACCCACCCCCAGCTGTTTAATTACCTAGTTTAAGAGCTGCAACCTCCTCAGGTTTTACAGCCTACTAGATAGTTGTGTATGCACACTGTGCCCTAATTGAATTGAATGGTGCTGTTACTGAGACTAATGATTAATGGTATGTGATCCAATTCAAGTCAATGGGGATGCAGTGCATAGGCATGGCCAGAGGAATTTAATGGAACAGGCTGGAAACACAAGAAATAGGCAGAGACTCTGGAACGTAGATAAGAATCTGAGCGGGATACTAAAGTTTAGGTTGGAGGAGGCTTAAAATCTATTTTAAGCTTTTTGGAGAACATAGGGAAGGGTTATCACCCCTGTGACATTTGTTTGGCTGTCTGTGCTCCTCTTCAGAAGATTTCACCTCACTTTCTGTCCCAATGACAAATGTTTTTAGAAAATTTGGGGTTTTTAGTGAAACAAGGATTGGTGATAAAGCATCAGTATAAAGGAGAAACATTTTTCCCATTTTTTTTTAACTCTTACAGGAGAGAATTTCCCTTCCTATGGGTAGATTTCATCTCACTTCCTGTTGTCTCCTTCCGTTTGCAAGTGGGAGTTGTTTGTAAGTTGGATGTTTGAAAGTAGGGGCCTGCCCTATATACTCTGCAGAAATTGTGGCCTTAGGTGTTGGTGTTGCCACAACACTGTAAGCCCTCACAGGGCCCTGCTGTGAAGTATTAGATCAAGAATTGTAATTACATGCCCCTGTTGAACAGGGGCAGAAAAATTAGGCCTTTGGTGATGGTGGTGGTGCTGGTGCCACAACACTGTAAGTCCTCACAGTTACTCTTGGTGGGCACTGGAACGGGCCCTGCTGTGAAATATTAGATCAAGAATTCTGAATTACATGCACCTGTTGAACAGGGGCAGAAAAATTGGGCCTTTGGTGGTGGTGCTGGTGCCACAACACTGTAAGTCCTCACAGTTACTCTTGGTGGGTGCTAGAATGGGCCATGCTGTGAAATATCAGATCAAGAATTGTAATTACATGTCTCTGTTGAACAGGGACAGAAAAATTGGGCCTTAGGCACTGGTTCTGGTGCCACAACACTGCAACCCTTCACAGATACTCTAGTTGGAGCGTAGGAATGAGCCCTGCTGCAAAGAATTGCATCAACAATTGTAATTACAGGCCCCTGTTAAACAGGGGCTGAAAAAGTGGGCCTTAGGCACTGGTGCTGGTGCCCAGAAACAAAAATATTCTTACAAGCTATCAGCATGATCATTGAGGAGGAAGAGGATAGTCACTCAGCATAACAGGATAGTCACTCACCATCAGCATAGGCAGTCTTGAAGGGATCTGACATTTTAAAAAAAATTATTCGGTTACATCAACATCAAGTGCTTGGTATCTGGTGGTGATCCAAGACTGATTCATTTTTATGAAGGTCAGTCGATCGACCGAGTCGGTGGACAGGTGCACACTGTGATCGGTTACAAAGCCTCCAGCAGCACTGAATGTGCGTTCTTAAAGAACGCTGGATGCAGGACAGGCCAGTAGCTCAATTGCATACTGTGCAAGCTCTGGCCAGTGATCCATTCTCAAGACCCAGTAACCCGGAGGATTTTCGGTGGGAAAGGTGTCCAAGTCAGATGCTGCCCCTAGGTATTCCTGCACCATGTAAAACAGACGCTGGCGATGGTTGCTAGAACCGATCATACCTTGAGCCTGCGGACTAAAAAATTGTCTGAATGCATCGGTCAGGCGGCCACCTTCTCCACAGCTCCTTTTTTGACTGACCGAAGCTTCAGCAACACGTTGTCCAGTAACAGGAGTTTGTAACCTCCCAGTCTCTGGGAACGCGTTGCACAGACCTTTCTGAAAGGCCTCCCTAAGATGTTTCATCCTCTGCTTCCTCTGCAACAGCAAGATAAGGTCCGCAACCTTACCCTTGTAATGTGGATCAAGGAGGGTTGCCAGCCAGCAACGATCCCCCTCCTTGATACCACGAATACAGGGAGGCCATGCAGCGTAGGTTTGCTGAGGCATTCGGTCCGATCTTGCCCCTAGGTATTCCTGCACCATGTAAAACAGACGCTGGTGATGGTTGCTAGAACCGATCATACCTTGGGGTTGCGGACTAAAAAATTGTCTGAATGCATCGGTCAGGCGGCCACCTTCTCCACCGCTCCTTTTTTGACTGACCAAAGCCTCAGCAACACGTTGTCCAGGAACAGGAGTTTGTAACCTCCCAGTCTCTGGGAACGCGTTGCACAGACCTTTCTGAAAGCCCCCCAAAGATGTTTCATCCTCTGCTCCCTCTGCAACAGCAAGATCCGCAACCTTACCCTTGTAATGTGGATCAAGGAGGGTTGCCAGCCAGTAACGATCCCCCTCCCGCAGGCTTTGCAGGATCAGGGAGGCCATGCAGCGTAGGTTTGCTGAGGCTTTCGGTCCAGAGTCCTCTGGGTCACCAAGGATGACATGATCCGCAGCCACCTCCTCCCAGCCACGTACAAGTCCATGGGTTTCTTGGGACTGTAAATTATCCCTTAACCGGTTCCCGACTGGCTCCTGTACTTTTATGTTGGCAGAATGGCACGGCTGCGCAAAGTAACGTACCCGTAAGTTACTTTGAATTTGCCGCCGCGCGCGCGCGCCTGCTGCAGTCTCTGTGAGTCGGGTCGCGGGTCCCATGGACTCGATCGCCATGGGCATACCCGTGATCGCCTCATGGAGAGGACGAACGGGGAGGTGCCGTTGTAAACAGCATCTCCCCATTCTGCCTAGTGACAAGTGTCACTCGATCTCTGCTCCCTGTCATCGGAGCAGAGATCAGTGATGTCACACACCAGCCCATCCCCCTGACAGTTAGAAATCACTCCCCTAGGACACACTTAACCCCTCCCCGCCCCCCTAGTGGTTAACCCCTTCACTGCCAGTGTCATTTATACAGGAATCAATGCATTTTTATAGCACTGATTGCTGTATAAATGACAATGGTCCCAAAAATGTGTAAAAAATGCCCGACATGTCCGCTATAACGTTGCAGTCACAATAAAAATCGCTGATCGCCACCATTACTAGTAAAAAAAAATTATTAATAAAAATGCCATAAAACTATCCCCTATTTTGTAAACGCTATAACTTTTGCGCAAACAAATCAATAAACGCTTATTGCGATTTTTTTTTTTTTTTTCCAAAATATATTTTATTGAGGATAAATCTTTGCAGTATTACAGTATCATCATACAATTATTCAAAAATCATGGAACAGTTGTTGTTGTGATTAGAACAAGTGTGCCAATGATTTGGCTATAACAGAAAAAACTCTCGTACATATATTACAACTTACATAGAACAAGCATATTTTAACTATTAGAATAATAACAGTAAATTGACTGTCGAGTAATCATTGTTAGATATATTGGCATAATTTACATCTTCTGTTACAACCACTGAGGGGAGAAAACCATTCATAGGATAGTAGTGCGGGAATTTGTATGACGATTAAATCCATGTGGGGCGTAAAGTTGCTGGCCGGGTGCTCTGTTACGAGGACCCATGCCGCACGCGATGTTGATATAGGTTTTGGGCGGATATATGGATGGAGGTGTGGTGAGGGGGGAGGTAGGGATAAAGGCGGGAGGTCTAGGTAGTAGAGGGGTGTTTATCTCCTCAGTCTCCGCCACTCCTAGTGTAGATGTGGAATGGTATCACTTTAGGGTGGAGTGAGTTTGGTTTGAAGGACACCTGTTGCTGGAGAGCCAACTAGAGATAATGTTGACATGTGGCCTCCCATACTCGTCCCTTGTTTAGGGGTGGGAGGTCCATGTCGGCTGGGAAAGGATTGGAAACAGGCGGGGGGGTGTGCTTGAAGGGACTCTGCAGTAGAGGTAGTGAGTATTTATCACACATTAGCAGGTCTTGGTCAGAAGTTAGTTTGTCAATGTCAGGTATCTGTCGGTTGCTCGAAAATTAGTCCAGCATGCCCACGTCTTGGAAAATTTGTCTGGGGAGTCTCGGGAGATGGAAATGAGTTCTTCCATTTCAGCTATTTTGTTAATTTGTTTGAACCATTCTGGGATGGTCGGCGCCTGAGGAGAGCCCCAATGTCTTGGAATGCACATTTTTGCTGCATTAAGTAGGGGTAAAATCAGTGTCTTACGGTAGTATGGAGCTGATAAATCAGAGTGGTGGAAAAGGCATTGGGCTGGGGAATGCTCTAATGTGTAAGTTGATATTAATTCGGTGAGTTCTCGGACTTGCGTCCAGAATGGTTGAATTGCTGAGCACGACCACAAAATGTGTAACAATGTACCCGGTTCTCCGTCACATCTCCAACATTTAATGGGATACGAGGGGTTACATTTGTTTAGTATGACTGGGGTTCGGTACCAGCGTGTTAGGGTCTTGTAGTTGTTTTCCTGAATGGAAACATTTAGAGAGCCTTTATGGGCAATCGTAAATATGTGTTCCCATTGATCCTCTGATAGTTCTAATTGTAATTCCCTTTCCCATGTTTTAAATGTTTTCCCTTCCTTGGGGGAAGTTTCTGCAAATAGCATTGCATAGATATTTGAGATTAAATGTTGTTGGGGGTTGGATTGGGAGCAATGACGTTCGAAAGGAGTAAGTGGTCGTGTAATGGAGGAGTCGCGATTAAGCCCCTGTAGGAAGTGGCGAATTTGAAAGTAGGTCCAGAATGGGAGAGGGTTGTTAGTGGTGGTAGGTGTTAATGCAAGGCGATCTAAGAAAGAATTGTCGCGGAAAAATTGATGCGCTAATATGTTCGGGACTTGCCACTGCTGTGATAGAAATTGTGCGGACATACCAGGGGGGAAGGCGGGGTTTAGTCTTATAGGGGTTAAGGGACCTGGAGTGGACGAGATGCGTAGCTTCTGGCAAGCTTCTTTGAAACATCCAAGGGTCGGATCAATAAGAGGGTGTTCTCTGAGAGTGGAGGGAATATGTTTAGGTGCCAACCAGGGCGTTGATTGCAAAGGTGAAGGAGACAATGAGTTTTCCAGTCTGACCCAATCTTTGTATTGGTTGTGTAATGACCAGTCCACAATTCTGGTAAGGTGGCAGGCCCAGTAGTATTTTTTGAGATCTGTAAGACCAATGCCTCCCCTCATCTTAGGTCGTGTTAGGAGGTCGTAGGCAATTCTCGGATGTTTTTGTTTCCATAGAAATTCTGTACATAGTCTTTTGTAAGATAGGAAGAATGATGGGGGAAGTTTAATGGGGATAGCTTGTAGGATGTATAAGATACGCGGTAGGATGTTCATTTTGATAATTGCCGCACGACCGAACCAGGAAAACTGTGGTTTGTTCCATTTTTTAAGGTCTTCAGATATGGTTTTGAGAATGGGAAGGTAATTTTTGGCGAAGAGATCTGATAGGTTTGCTGTAAGGTAGATTCCAAGGTATTTAATTGCATTGTGGCGCCATTGGAAAGGGAAGTTAGTTTCACACTGTGTAACTGTCTCTTGTGGGATGGTAACATTTAGGGCATGGGATTTGGAGAAGTTTATTTTAAAGTTAGAGAGGCGTTGGAAAAGCTGGAAGTCATTCAATAAATTTGAAATAGAAGTATGGGGCTCGCTAAGGGAGAGGAGAATGTCGTCAGCAAAAGCTGCCAACTTGTAGGTGCGGCCTGCTATGGGTATTCCTTTAGTATTTTCGTTTTTCCTGAGACAGTTTAAGAGAGGTTCAAGGGTTAGTACAAAAAGAATAGGGGATAGTGGGCAGCCTTGCCTCGTCCCATTGGTTATGGAGAAGGCGTTTGACAGATGACCATTAATCCGAACTCTAGCGGTGGGTGTCGTATACAGGGACATGATGGAGTTGAACATGCGATTTTGGATACCTAGGTGTCTCAAAACTGCTCCCATATAGTCCCATGCCAGCCTGTCAAACGCCTTCTCTGCGTCCAATGATAGGAAGAATCCTTTGTATTTAGTGGTTGTCATCCAGTGGTGGAGGTTTATGGCTTTGATAGTGTTATCTCTTGCCTCTTGACTTGGAATAAAACCAACTTGGTCTTTGTCTATCAAAGATGATAGTAGAGGAAGCAAGCGATTGGCTAGGATTTTGGCAAACAGTTTTATGTCGACATTTAGTAGGGAGATCGGCCTGTAGTTAGTGACTAATGTCGAGTCTTTCCCCTCCTTTGGTATAACTGTAATGTGGGCTTCGAGAAGTCTGTGGAAGGGAAGTGTGGAGGAGGAGAGGGAGTTAAAGGCCTTGAGGAAAGGACCAGTGAGTACCTCTGTGAAGGTTTTAAAGTATACGGCTGTGAATCCGTCTGGGCCGGGGCTCTTTCCGGCTTTTAGTTGTTTAATCACATTTTTCAGTTCGTCTTCTGAAATGGGGTTCTCTAATTGGCGGGCGTCTTCCCTGTCGATGGGTTTGGGACAGTGTTCTTTCAGGAAATTTCTGATAAGGGAGCGTCTAGCGTTGTTTGCAGTAGGGCCATCTATTTGCGTTTTGAGATTATATAAAGTGGAATAGTATGCTTCAAATTGGGAAGCTATGTCTGGGGCTGAGACTTTAGGTCTACCTTGGGAGTCATTGATGGTGTGGATGGAGGAGCGTGCTTTGTTCGTTTGAATGGCTTTGGCTAAGTATTTTCCGCTTTTGTTTCCAAATTCATAGAATAATTTCTGTTGTAGAATAAATTTACGTTTAGTTCTGTGGGATAGTTCTGTAAGTAAGCATTCTCTGGCGTGTGTGAGATCTTGGTATGTCTGTTGGGTTGGGTTTGTTTGTGAGCTATCTCTAAAGTATTAATCGTTTGAATCAGGTTTGTGATTTTGGCTTGGTGGGCTTTTTTCCGCAACGTTTTTAGGGCAATGAGTTTTCCTCTCATGACGCATTTGTGGGCCTCCCATTGTGTTAGTGGGGCCGTTTCTCCGTTGTCGTTGTCTAGAAAAAAGTTGTGTATGGTTTGTCTAATGTCTTTGATGTCCTCTTCTGAGGTCAATAGAGATGAGTCTAGGCGCCATATCTTCGAAACGGTGTGAAGGTCAGGGAAGGTCAATGTCATTGTAATTGGGTGGTGGTCAGATAGGAGCATTGGTTCGATTGTCGCGTGGGAGAGGAAAGGAAGGTCTGTCTGGGAAAGGAAGAGGTAATCAATTCTGGAATATCTGTTGTGTGGGGCGGAGAAGAATGTGTAGTCCTTTTCGTTTGGATGGAGAGTGCGCCATGTATCATGTAACATAAGGCCTTGGAATTGTAGCTTGATTTGGCGTAGGGTTTTGTATGGCAATGATGTGGTACCTGATGAGGTGTCCAGTATTGGGTATAGAGCTACATTAAAGTCCCCCCCGAGTATGGTTAGGCCGGCCGAAAAACCAGATAAAAGTTGGGAGATCTGTCTGAAGAAGCTGGATTGTGCAGAGTTAGGGCTGTAAATATTGGCCAGGGTTACAGGTCGACCTTGAATCTTGCCTTTTAAAAAGATGTATCTGCCTTCCTTGTCTATAAGCGAATCGGTGAGTTCCCACATTGCGGTTTTGGAGATCAGAATTGAAACCCCTTTAGTTTTTGCCTGTGGATTGGTAGAGTGGTAGGAAAGTGGGAACCAGTGATTCGTGAGCTTGGGAATCTTGTCTGTGCGGAAATGGGTTTCCTGTAGGAAGACGATATTGGTTTTTAGTTTGTGCATCAAAGAGAGAACTTGGCTGCGTCTCTCTGGGATGTTGAGCCCCTTCACATTTAAGGATGTCACTTTTAGCGTGCTGTGTGTAGTGATAGGCTTGATGTGCGACATACTGATTAGGGGGGGAGAGGCTTTGGGCAAGGGAGAGCGTCTGTTGGTTTTGTGTCTAAATAGCCTTAGGTGTGGCGAAGAGTAGTTTGTGAGAATATTGGAGCCTTATGAGGGAGGGTCAAATTAGCGATAGTAAGGTGGCGGAGACCGAGGAGACGGGGGTGGGAGTAGGGAAGACTAAGGAGAAGTAGGGAAAATGAGTGTGACTGGAGAAGGGAGAGGAAGATGTAGAGGAGGGGCAAGGCACTACGTATGGAGGGGAAGAGAGAGAGAGGGAAATGAGAGCAAGGACAATGAAGAAGAGGAAGGGAAGAGGACAAAAAAAATTTAAAAGGGAGAGGAGCAAGTGTTCCGGAGGTAAGGGAGGGTTCCAAGACCCCCCTTATGGGGTGTTGTGTTGTCCGGTGGAGGTCAATGGGAAATATGGGTTCCCGTTGTGTGGAGAGGTGAGAGGCGCCGGAGAGAACGGAGTTAATAGGTGAGTGTGGTCCTCTGGTCCTCAGAGGTATATGGATATTTGCTATGGGAGAACGAGCCATTGCAATATAGTGGTTAAGATGCGTGCTAGGGTTCAGCCAGGGGGGCGCTAGGTTTTAGTGTGATATTGCGGTATATATTAAGGTATCGTGTAACAGATGAGATCGGGGTCATTGGGGACGATGGACTACTTCAACTTATATTGAGAAGTGTCAACATTGGTGTTGTGAGGATTGAGAGTGGTTGTTCAGCGATTAATCGCATAAATGTTCGTTGTGAAACGAGAGAAGTCAGCTGTAAAATTTTTTCAACCTTATTGCATTAATTTCACGTTTTACAGTTACCATGTGTACCCAACTATGATTGCAACATTTTCCCCTCCAGAATGGACCCCCGGCGTGTGTGGCTAAACCTCGGTCAGTTCGGGAAAAGGTTTCCTGAGAGATTGCTGTAGGAAAAGACCATTTGCACCCACCTGATTGTATGCTCGTCCGAGAGGCCATGAAGTAGGGCTTACCCCTTCAGCGGGGTGTAGGGATCATCCACACACGCCAGAGGTCCATCCGGGTTCTTCCGTTTAGCTATTTCAAGAAAAGTATTATTAACTATGACGGATCTCTAATAAAAAAAAAAGAAAAGAAAAAAAAAAAATTATAACACAACACAACAATAAACTATAAAAGGAACTTAGGAAGCCTTTAAATGAGCCTAGCCATTTAGACATCATATATGCTAAAAAGGGAGGGATTTTGCAGTTTCCAATATAGCACATAGACAGTGAGCAATATATGATCATATAATAGTAATAACAATCACCGTTAGCAGGATTAATTACTTTCTTTGGGTTTTACCTCAGCTGGAGATTTTTTGGGGGTTAACTTTGTGTGTCATCAAGTGTATAGAGTGGGCGAGTCTACACAGAAACAAGGTTCGTCTGGGGGCTGCTAGGAGATAAAGGGTAGGTATTGGACGGTAATTTAGTGGATGTCCTAATTCGAAGACCTATTGTTCCCCTTGTTGACTGACTTCGGGGGCGGAGGGGGATGGGGAGTGCGAGCAGATGGAGATGAGCTCTGCATAGTAGGGGGGAGTAAACTGGAGCTGGGTAAATAGAGAGTGGGTAATACTGGGGACTGAACCCACGTTCCGTGTGGAATCGCCCTCCCTAGAGAGGGATTTACACTAACATCATTTAAGTTTAATGACCAGTCTTATTGCGGAAGATTTTGAATTCGTATACAAGGTCCTTATCTTGGCAATGTGCCTTTTGCGATTCATGGTAGGGAATAGAAATTGATCAGAGGGCTTGAGCCAAGCCTAGATGGGAGTTGGATGAGGGGGTGGAAGGTGGAGGAGATGTGGAGGAAATAGTGAGGAGGGGAGATTTTGTGGAGTAGTATGTGGTGGTCTTATAAATTTTTCCCCTCTCAGATCAATCGTGAATTATACTTGCGTGACAATGATCAAGCTGATAGTAGTTTGTCCGTGTTATAGAAGTCACAGTTGGTTGTCTCAGATGAAGGGGATCCGGAGTTGTGGTTGGTTCTTAGTTCGTGCATCGATTTTGTGTTGTGAAGAGAGGTGGGGGGCGATGTCTACGTGCGAGTATTCCTCAGGCTCCAGGTGGTGGGCTTCCGTCAAGAACAAAGTGAGGGGAGGGTATTGAACTAGTCAGTTGGGACATGAAGAAATTCCTCTTGGACATCAGGTTTCTGAATGTAGATAGTTGCGTTGTAGCGGGTTTAATTGCAGAAAATCTTGCTGGTTTATATGTTAGATAACTGGTTTGAGGGCTTCCGGTGTAAAATGACAGACGACAGGGAGCCGACTTATTATTCAGGGCCTCCATGACGGGGTCGTCTGTGAGCAGGAGATGCCGTGGGGCTATTGTTTGCAGAGTTCCTGGGTCTTGCGGACGTATTGGTCCTGGGCGAGTTGGATCTGCATCTTCTGATGTGGAATTCATCACGTACTGGGATGGCATCCATGGAATTGGATCTTCTGAGATGAGGAGGTCTGAGAGATCTGTACTAATCAGGTAGCTCAATGCAAGGTATGTTCAGAGTTTCACAGAATGTGGAGATGTCTTCAGGCACCCTCAGATTGGCAGTACGCCCTTGTGCTGAAGCCGAGAGACAAAAAGGGAACTTCCAGCGATACTGAATTCCATTTGTGCGTAGTAAGTCCAGAAGGGGACGCAGATCTCTTCTGTTTTGGAGAGTAATGGGTGATAGATCTTGATAGATTTTTATCTCCATGCCTTGGCATGATAGATTACGACGATCTCTGGCCCTGCGCAGGATTTCTTCTTTCAGCTTGAAGTTAACCAAGCAACACACTACATCTCTGGGAGGATCTGTGTCTCTGCCTCTGGGCCTGAGAGCTCTATGTAAGCGTTCACATTCAATGGGGGTCTCGGGGGGTCTGCCTAGCAGATCATTGAATATGGCTACAGTTGCCTGGGCAAGTTGGGTATGATCGATTGTCTCTGGCATGCCTCTTACCCGTATGTTGTGCCGTCTGCCGCGGTTATCAAGATCTTCCATATATCTATACAGGTCTCTGAGTTGGACATTGTGTGCCTGGGAGGAAGTCTGGAGCTGGTGGATGGCATTCTCATTGCGAGCTGTTGATTCCTCCATGTTCTCCATGCGGACCGTCATGGATTGGATGTCTCTCCTGAGGTCTGTGATCGCTGAAGCCAATGTGGCTTTAATGTCTTCTGCCACAGATCTCAAGTCCCCAATGTTTAGGGGCTGTTCTGCCACCAAATGAGATGTGGGTGATTGCTCCTGGTGTCTGCCGGAGGGGCTGAGGCTGGAGGAGCGCGCTGTGGAGGAGTAGGCCCGAGGTGAAGCCGGGGCCTCGCGTGGCTGCGTCCGGAAAATCTCCGGTATGCTGCGGCTCGCCTGAGAGTCGGGTCTCCGCAGGGATCGGGATCGGGACGGGGATGGGTTCCCCTTTGATTTCCCAATGTCAGCGGGTTTGAGTGGCTCTGTTAGGCTGATGAAATACCTCCTAGGACCGGAGCGCTGGGATCAAGCGGCCATCGGAGTCAGGCGCCAAACCACGCCCCCGCGATTTTTTTTTTTTTTTTACCAAAAATATGTAGAAGAATATGTATCGGCCTAAACTGAGGAAAAAAATTGTTTTTTTTTATATATTTTATAGCAAAATGTAAAAAATGTAAAAAATAATGCGTTTTTTTTCAAAATTGTCGCTCTTATTTTGTTTATGGCGCAAAAAATAAGAATCGCAGAGATGATCAAATACCACCACAAGAAAGCTCTATTTGTGGGAAAAAAAGGACGTCAATTTTGTTTTGGAGCCACGTCGCACGACCGCGCAATTGTCAATTAAAGCGACGCAGTGCCGAATTGCAAAAAACGCTCTGGTCAGGAAGGGGGTATATCCTTCCGAGGCTGAAGTGGATAAAGACTGCTGCTGATGCTGAGTGCAGGCTCCACCTCCATGCTGACACAATCCTCCTCCTCCTCTTCCTGTGTGATCGGCGGGCATGCAGGAACACTGTCTGGATAAAGGGGGCCTTGAGAGCTAAGGAAGTCCTCCTTTTCCTGCCGCTGTTCTGCCTCAAGTGCCCTGTCCATTATTCCATGCAGCGTGTGCTCCAACAGGTGGGCAAGGGGGACAGTGTCACTGATGCATGCACTGTCACTGTTCACTATCCTCGTGGCCTCCTCAAATGGTGACGGGACAGTGCATGCATCCCTGACCATGGCCCAGTGGTGTGGGGAAAAAAAACAAGCTCCCCTGACCCTGTCCTGGTGCCATAGTCCCACAGGTCGTGTGCAGCCGCTGCAGCATGGCCAACGTTGAGTTCCACCTGGTGGGCATGTCACAGATTAGGCAGTTCTTGGGCAAGGTTAAATTCCTTTTGGAGGTCTGCCAGCCAAGCACTGGCATTATATGACCATCGGAAATGCACACAGGCTTTCCTGGCCTGCCTCAGGACATCCTGTAAGTCCCGGTACCTGCCCAAGAACTGCTGCACCACCAAGTTAAGGACGTGAGCCAAACAGGGCACATGGGTCAGTTGTCCCTGTCGGAGGGTGGAGAGGAGGTTGGTGCCATTGTCGCAAACCACCATTCCTGCCTAAAGTTGGCATGGCGTCAACCACCTTTGAACCTGCCCCTGCAGAGCTGACAGTATCTCTGCCAGTGTGGCTCCTGTCTCCCAAGCACACCAGCTCAAGCACCGCATGGCATCTTTTGACCTGCGTACTTGCGTAGCCCCTTGAATGCCTACGGAGCACCGCTGGTTCCGAGGACAAAGCACAGGAAGAGTCCATGGAGGAAGAAGTGGAGGGGTTGGAGGAGAGAGGTGTGTCAGAATCACCAGTAGTGGCATTTTGGAGGCGTGGTGGTGGAACAACCTCCAACACTACTGCACCTTGTCCTGCATCCTTC
The DNA here is from genome assembly GCF_042186555.1 of Aquarana catesbeiana. NCBI lineage: Eukaryota > Metazoa > Chordata > Amphibia > Anura > Ranidae > Aquarana > Aquarana catesbeiana. Next base: position 149,137,025 of record NC_133330.1, read on the forward strand.
CCAGCTGCCAGCAGAGTGACCCAATGCGCCATGAATCTTAGGTAACGTCCCTGTCCATGCCTGCTGGACCATGAGTCAGCGGTAATATGCACCTTACCGCTGACCGCCCTGTCCAGCGAGGCCAAGACATTGCCTTCCACATGCCGGTAGAGAGCTGGAATCGCCTTCCGTGAGAAAAAGTGGTGTTTGGGAACCTGCCACTGAGTTACCGCACATTCCACAAACTCACAGAAGGGGGCAGAGTCTACCAACTGAAAAGGTAGCAGTTTGAAGTGCTAGCAATTTAGCCAAGCTAGCATTCAACCGCTGGGCATGTGGATGGCTGGGAGCGAACTTCTTTCTGGTGTGCAGCAGCTGGGGCAGGGAAATTTGCCCCGTAAAATCTGACATCGGTGTACCGATAGCAGATTGCCTGCAAGTACTTGGCTGTGACACACCTAATTCTACCCCTTCATACCTCTCAGTGCAGGTCTCAGAGAGGACTGAAGGTATAGTGGTGTTGGAGATGCCAGATGATAAGGAGCAAGGAGAGGTCCTCTTTGTTCTTTGGTGTGGGTCTTTTAGGTACACTTGCCAACGAACTGCATGGCAGGTCAACATATGTCTGGTCAAGCATGTGGTGCCCAAGTAGGGAGATGTTTTGGCCACGCGAGATACGCTTGAGACATATGTTGCAAATAGCAGCGGTGCGATCTGATGCACTCGTCTCAAAAAAGGCCCACACCTCCTCTCTCCTATCAGGCACCCACGTGGAGTCAGTGACCTCATCATCCCCTCCCTCCTCATCACTGTAACAAACCTGGCAGTATGCTGCAGCAGAGGGAACATGACTGCCAGATTGCTGTCCTTCTTGGACACCCCCTCTGTCTGGGCTCACGTTACTGCCTTCCTCTAGCTGAGTACCATCATCGGAGCCTTCAAAACGCTGGGCATCCTCCTGGAGCATGTACCCAACACTGTGGTCAAACAGTTCGGGGGACTCCTCAGGAGGACATGGTGGGGCTAGGGAAAGAGTGACTGATGCCATTGAGCCGAGGAAAGAGGCCGCCTTGGCAGCTACTTTGCCAGACAATGTACCCTGAGCCTGGGAGAGAGGATGAGGAGGATGAGGACGGCTTGGTCATCCACTCGACCAAGTCTTCCACATGTTGCGGCTCAACACGGCCAGCTGCCGAAAAAATAGCCAAGCGTGTCCCATGGCCACGTGCTGATGAGGATGCACCGTGTCCACTACCAGCGCTGTTGCCTCTAGACACAGAGCCTGCTTGCCCTCTTTTATTGGCTTGTGACTGTCTGCCTCTCCTTGTTGGCCTTCCAGACATACTATTGGCCTGCAATGAGATGTAGCTGTACAAACTAGGATGTATATATATACCGATTATACTGCAGCTAGCAGAATCAACTGCCTGCCTGTAGTATTATTAGTATGAGAGCACCTGCACTTGTCTTCAGATAGCTATACTGTAGGTGCAACAGTGCAGGGTACACAGTACAGTAACTGGAAATATGTCAAGAGCCTACACAAGCACCTGGTTTCAGGTAGCTATACTGTAGGTGCAATTGTGCAGGGTACACAGTACAGTAACTGGAAATATGTCAAGAGCCTACACAAGCACCTGGCTTCAGGTAGCTATACTGTAGGTGCAACTGTGCAGGGTACACAGTACAGTAACTGGAAATACGTCAAGAGCCTAGACAAGCACCTGGCTTCAGGTAGCTATACTGTAGGTGCAACTGTGCAGGGTACACAGTACAGTAACTGGAAATACTTCAAGAGCCTACACAAGCACCTGGTTTCAGGTAGCTATACTGTAAGTGCAACTGTGCAGGGTACACAGTACAGTAAATGGAAATACATCAAGAGCCTGCCTGTGCTATTAATAGGATCACAAGAAGCACACAAGCACCTGGCTTCAGGTAGCTATACTGTAGGTGCAACTGTGCAGGGTACACAGTACAGTAACTGGAAATACGTCAAGAGCCTACACAAGCACCTGGCTTCAGGTAGCTATACTGTAGGTGCAACTGTGCAGGGTACACAGTACAGTAATTGGAAATACATCAAGAGCCCACACAAACACCTGGCTTCATGTAGCTATACTGTAGGTGCAACTATGCAGGGTACACAGTGCAGTAAGTGGAAATATGTCAAGAGTAGGGATGAGCTTCGTGTTCGAGTCGAACCCATGTTCGACTCGAACATCATCTGTTCGCCCGTTCGCCGAATTGCGAACGATATGGGCCGTTTGCGCCAAATTCGTGTGGCGCGTCACGGCCCATAATTCACTGCGGCATCGCAGTGCATTGCTGGCTGATGATTGGCCAAGCATGCACTATGACCCGCATGCTTGGCCAATCACAGCGCCATCTGAACAGAGAGCCGTAATTGGCCAAAGCCAAGGAGGCTTTGGCCAATTATGGCTCAGGGGATTTAGCACACGCCCCACACTATATAAGGCCGCCTACACAGCGGCCCTGTGTAGTGTGTGTTCCGGCGTTCATAGAGAGAGAGAGAGACAGACAGTGTCATTTGATTTGAGTTAGATAGATTAGGCAGAACAGTCAGTCAGTTAGCTGCACTTACAGTGTATTGTGTATATATATATGCATCCCAGGTGTTGCATATATATATATATATACACTGTATTCAGTTTAGCTAGATCCGTTCCTGTTATCTTCTTACTGACAGGCAGGCTTGTCTTGTTACAGTATTTACAGCTACCTGAAGAAAATTGCTGGTGTTCTTTTGATCCTATTAGTACCACAGTCAGGCAGCTAGACTATTTACAGTTAGTGCAGTGCGTCCTGCTCACAGTGTTCAGCTAAAACTACAAGTTAGTGTGGTGCGTCCACCTCACAGTGTTCAGCTAAACCTACAAGTTAGTGCGGTGCGTCCTGCTCACAGTGTTCAGCTAGATCCGTTCCTGTTATCTTCTTACTGACAGGCAGGCTTGTCTTGTTACAGTATTTACAGCTACCTGAAGAAAATTGCTGGTGTTCTTTTGATCCTATTAGTACCAAAGTCAGGCAGCTAGACTATTTACAGTTAGTGCAGTGCGTCCTGCTCACAGTGTTCAGCTAAAACTACAAGTTAGTGCAGTACGTCCACCTCACAGTGTTCAGCTAAACCTACAAGTTAGTGGGGTGCATCCTGCTCACAGTGTTCAGCTAAACCTACAAGTTAGTGTGGTGCGTTCACCTCACAGTGTTCAGCTAAACCTACAAGTTAGTGCGGTGTGTCCTGCTCACAGTGTTCAGCTAAAACTACAAGTTAGTGCGGTGCGTTCACCTCACAATGTTCAGCTAAACCTAGAAGTTAGTGCGGTGCATCCTGCTCACAGTGTTCATCTAAAGCTACAAGTTAGTGCTGTGCGTCCTCCTCACAGTGTTCAGCTAGATCCGTTCCTGTTATCTTCTTACTGACAGGCAGGCTTGTCTTGTTACAGTATTTACAGCTACCTGAAGAAAATTGCTGGTGTACTTTTGATCCTATTAGTACCATAGTCAGGCAGCTAGACTATTTATAGTTAGTGCAGTGCGTCCTGCTCACAGTGTTCAGCTAAAACTACAAGTTAGTGGGGTACCTCCACCTCACAGTGTTCAGCAAAACCTACAAGTTAGTGGGGTGCGTCCTGCTCACAGTGTTCAGCTAAACCTACAAGTTAGTGTGGTGCATCCACCTCACAGTGTTCAGCTAAACCTACAAGTTAGTGCGGTGCGTCCTGCTCACAGTGTTCAGCTAAAACTACAAGTTAGTGTGGTGCGTCCACCTCACAGTGTTCAGCTAAACCTAGAAGTTAGTGCGGTGCGTCCTGCTCACAGTGTTCAGCTAAAACTACAAGTTAGTGCTGTGCGTCCTCCTCACAGTGTTCAGCTAAACCTACAAGTTAGCGTAGTGAGACCTCTGCACAGTGTTCATCTAAAGCTACAAGTTAGTGCAGTGCGTCCTGCTCACAGTGTTCAGCTAGATCCGTTCCTGTTATCTTCTTACTGACAGGCAGGCTTGTCTTGTTACAGTATTTACAGCTACCTGAAGAAAATTGCTGGTGTTCTTTTGATCCTATTAGTACCACAGTCAGGCGGCTAGATTATTTACAGTTAGTGCAGTGCGTCCTGCTCACAGTGTTAAGCTAAAACTACAAGTTAGTGTGGTGCGTCCACCTCACAGTGTTCAGCTAAACCTACAAGTTAGTGCGGTGCGTCCTGCTCACAGTGTTAAGCTAAAACTACAAGTTAGTGTGGTGTGTCCACCTCACAGTGTTCAGCTAAACCTACAAGTTAGTACGGTGCGTCCTGCTCACAGTGTTCAGCTTAAGCTACAAGTTATTGCGTTGCGTCCACCTCACAGTGTTCAGCTAAACCTAGAAGTTAGTGCGGTGCGTCCTGCTCACAGTGTTCAGCTAAAACTACAAGTTAGTGCTGTGCGTCCTGCTCACAGTGTTCAGTTAAACCTACAAGTTAGTGTAGTGAGACCTCTGCACAGTGTTCATCTAAAGCTACAAGTTAGTGCGGTGTGTCCTGCTCACAGTGTTCAGCTAGATCCGTTCCTGTTATCTTCTTACTGACAGGCAGGCTTGTCTTGTTACAGTATTTACAGCTACCTGAAGAAAATTGCTGGTGTTCTTTTGATCCTATTAGTACCACAGTCAGGCAGCTAGACTATTTACAGTTAGTGCAGTGCGTCCTGCTCACAGTGTTCAGCTAAAACTACAAGTTAGTGGGGTGCGTCCTGCTCACAGTGTTCAGCTAAAACTACAAGTTATTGTGTTGCGTCCACCTCACAGTGTTCAGCTAAAACTACAAGTTAGTGCGGTGCGTCTACCTCACAGTGTTCAGCTAAACCTAGAAGTTAGTGCGGTGCGTCCTGCTCACAGTGTTCAGCTAAAACTACAAGTTAGTGCTGTGCGTCCTGCTCACAGTGTTCAGTTAAACCTACAAGTTAGTGTAGTGAGACCTCTGCACAGTGTTCATCTAAAGCTACAAGTTAGTGCAGTGCGTCCTGCTCACAGTGTTCAGCTAGATCCGTTCCTGTTATCTTCTTACTGACAGGCAGGCTTGTCTTGTTACAGTATTTACAGCTACCTGAAGAAAATTGCTGGTGTACTTTTGATCCTATTAGTACCACAGTCAGGCAGCTAGACTATTTACAGTTAGTGCAGTGCGTCCTGCTCACAGTGTTCAGCTAAAACTACAAGTTAGTGGGGTACGTCCACCTCACAGTGTTCAGCTAAACCTACAAGTTAGTGGGGTGCGTCCTGCTCACAGTGTTCAGCTAAACCTACAAGTTAGTGTGGTGCGTCCACCTCACATTGTTCAGCTAAACCTACAAGTTAGTGCGGTGCGTCCTGCTCACAGTGTTCAGCTAAAACTACAAGTTAGTGTGGTGCGTCCACCTCACAGTGTTCAGCTAAACCTAGAAGTTAGTGCGGTGCGTCCTGCTCACAGTGTTCAGCTAAAACTACAAGTTAGTGCTGTGCGTCCTCCTCACAGTGTTCAGCTAAACCTACAAGTTAGCATAGTGAGACCTCTGTACAGTGTTCATCTAAAGCTACAAGTTAGTGCAGTGCATCTTGCTCACAGTGTTCAGCTAGATCCGTTCCTGTTATCTTCTTACTGACAGGCAGGCTTGTCTTGTTACAGTATTTACAGCTACCTGAAGAAAATTGCTGGTGTTCTTTTGATCCTATTAGTACCACAGTCAGGCAGCTAGACTATTTACAGTTAGTGCAGTGCGTCCTGCTCACAGTGTTCAGCTAAAACTACAAGTTAGTGTGGTGCTTCCACCTCACAGTGTTCAGCTAAACCTACAAGTTAGTGCGGTGCGTCCTGCTCACAGTGTTAAGCTAAAACTACAAGTTAGTGTGGTGCGTCCACCTCACAGTTTTCAGCTAAACCTACAAGTTAGTGCTGTGCGTCCTGCTCACAGTGTTCAGCTTAAGCTACAAGTTATTGCGTTGCGTCCACCTCACAGTGTTCAGCTAAACCTAGAAGTTAGTGCGGTGCGTCCTGCTCACAGTGTTCAGCTAAAACTACAAGTTAGTGCTGTGCGTCCTGCTCACAGTGTTCAGCTAAACCTACAAGTTAGTGTAGTGAGACCTCTGCACAGTGTTCATCTAAAGCTACAAGTTAGTGCAGTGTGTCCTGCTCACAGTGTTCAGCTAAAACTACAAGTTAGTGGGGTGCGTCCTGCTCACGGTGTTCAGCTAAAACTACAAGTTATTGTGTTGCGTCCACCTCACAGTGTTCAGCTAAAACTACAAGTTAGTGCGGTGCGTCTACCTCACAGTGCTCAGATAAACCTACAAGTTAGTGCGGTGCGTCCTGCTCACAGTGTACAGCTAAAACTACAAGTTAGTGTGGTGCGTCCACCTCACAGTGTTCAGCTAAACCTACAAGTTAGTGTGGTGCGTCCACCTCACAGTGTTCAGCTAAACCTACAAGTTAGTGTGGTGCATCCTGCTCACAGTGTTCAGCTAAAACTACAAGTTAGTGTGGTGCGTCCACCTCACAGTGTTCAGCTAAACCTAGAATTTAGTGCGGTGCGTCCTGCTCACAGTGTTCAGCTAAAACTACAAGTTAGTGCGGTGCGTCCACCTCACAGTGTTCAGCTAAACCTAGAAGTTAGTGCGGTGCGTCCTGCTTACAGTGTTCAGCTAAAACTACAAGTTAGTGCTGTGCGTCCTGCTCACAGTGTTCAGTTAAACCTACAAGTTAGTGTAGTGAGACCTCTGCACAGTGTTCATCTAAAGCTACAAGTTAGTGCAGTGCATCCTGCTCACAGTGTTCAGCTAGATCCGTTCCTGTTATCTTCTTACTGACAGGCAGGCTTGTCTTGTTACAGTATTTACAGCTACCTGAAGAAAATTGCTGGTGTACTTTTGATCCTATTAGTACCACAGTCAGGCAGCTAGACTATTTACAGTTAGTGCAGTGCGTCCTGCTCACAGTGTTCAGCTAAAACTACAAGTTAGTGGGGTACGTCCACCTCACAGTGTCCAGCTAAACTTACAAGTTAGTGGGGTGCGTCCTGCTCACAGTGTTCAGCTAAACCTACAAGTTAGTGTGGTGCGTCCACCTCACAGTGTGCAGCTAAACCCACAAGTTAGTGCGGTGCGTCCTGCTCACAGTGTTCAGCTAAAACTACAAGTTAGTGTGGTGCGTCCTGCTCACAGTGTTCAGCTAAACCTAGAAGTTAGTGCGGTGCGTCCTGCTCACAGTGTTCAGCTAAAACTACAAGTTAGTGCTGTGCGTCCTCCTCACAGTGTTCAGCTAAACCTACAAGTTAGCGTAGTGAGACCTCTGCACAGTGTTCATCTAAAGCTACAAGTTAGTGCAGTGCGTCCTGCTCACAGTGTTCAGCTACATCCGTTCCTGTTATCTTCTTACTGACAGGCAGGCTTGTCTTGTTACAGTATTTACAGCTACCTGAAGAAAATTGCTGGTGTTCTTTTGATCCTATTAGTACCACAGTCAGGCAGCTAGACTATTTACAGTTAGTGCAGTGCGTCCTGCTCACAGTGTTCAGCTAAAACTACAAGTTAGTGTGGTGCGTCCTGCTCACAGTGTTCAGCTAAAACTACAAGTTATTGTGTTGCGTCCACCTCACAGTGTTCAGCTAAAACTACAAGTTAGTGCGGTGCGTCTACCTCACAGTGTTCAGCTAAACCTACAAGTTAGTGCGGTGCGTCCTGCTCACAGTGTACAGCTAAAACTACAAGTTAGTGCTGTGCGTCCTGCTCACAGTGTTCAGCTAAAACTACAAGTTAGTGTGGTGCGTCCACCTCACAGTGTTCAGCTAAACCTACAAGTTAGTGCGGTGCATCCTGCTCACAGTGTTCAGCTAAAACTACAAGTTAGTGCGGTGCGCCCACCTCACAGTGTTCAGCTAAAACTACAAGTTAGTGCGGTGAGTCCTGCTCACAGTGTTCAGCTAAAACTACAAGTTAGTGCGGTGCGTCCACCTCACAGTGTTCAGCTAAACCTAGAAGTTAGTGCGGTGCGTCCTGCTCACAGTGTTCAGCAAAAACTACAAGTTAGTGTAGTGAGACCTCTGCACAGCCTTCATCTAAAGCTACAAGTTAGTGCAGTGCGTCCTGCTCACAGTGTTCAGCTAGATCCGTTCCTGTTATCTTCTTACTGACAGGCAGGCTTGTCTTGTTACAGTATTTACAGCTACCTGAAGAAAATTGCTGGTGTACTTTTGATCCTATTAGTACCACAGTCAGGCAGCTAGACTATTTACAGTTAGTGCAGTGCGTCCTGCTCACAGTGTTCAGCTAAACCTACAAGTTAGTGGGGTGCGTCCTGCTCACAGTGTTCAGCTAAACCTACAAGTTAGTGTGGTGCGTTCACCTCACAGTGTTCAGCTAAACCTACAAGTTAGTGTGGTGCATCCTGCTCACAGTGTTCAGCTAAAACTACAAGTTAGTGCGGTGCGTTCACCTCACAGTGTTCAGCTAAACCTAGAAGTTAGTGCGGTGCGTCCTGCTCACAGTGTTCAGCTAAAACTACAAGTTAGTGCTGTGCGTCCTCCTCACAGTGTTCAGCTAAACCTACAAGTTAGCGTAGTGAGACCTCTGCACAGTGTTCATCTAAAGCTACAAGTTAGTGCAGTGCGTCCTGCTCACAGTGTTCAGCTAGATCCGTTCCTGTTATCTTCTTACTGACAGGCAGGCTTGTCTTGTTACAGTATTTACAGCTACCTGAAGAAAATTGCTGGTGTTCTTTTGATCCTATTAGTACCACAGTCAGGCAGCTAGACTATTTACAGTTAGTGCAGTGCGTCCTGCTCACAGTGTTCAGCTAAACCTACAAGTTAGTGTGGTGCGTCCACCTCACAGTGTTCAGCTAAACCTACAAGTTAGTGCGGTGCGTCCTGCTCACAGTGTTCAGCTAAAGCTACAAGTTAGTGTGGTGCGTCCACCTCACAGTGTTCAGCTAAACCTAGAAGTTAGTGCGGTGCGTCCTGCTCACAGTGTTCAGCTAAAACTACAAATTAGTGCTGTGCGTCCTGCTCACAGTGTTCAGCTAAACCTACAAGTTAGTGTAGTGAGACCTCTGCACAGTGTTCATCTAAAGCTACAAGTTAGTGCAGTGTGTCCTGCTCACAGTGTTCAGCTAGATCCGTTCCTGTTATCTTCTTACTGACAGGCAGGCTTGTCTTGTTACAGTATTTACAGCTACCTGAAGAAAATTGCTGGTGTTCTTTTGATCCTATTAGTACCACAGTCAGGCAGCTAGACTATTTACAGTTAGTGCAGTGCGTCCTGCTCACAGTGTTCAGCTAAAACTACAAGTTAGTGGGGTGCGTCCTGCTCACAGCGTTCAGCTAAAACTACAAGTTATTGTGTTGTGTCCACCTCACAGTGTTCAGCTAAAACTACAAGTTAGTGCGGTGCGTCTACCTCACAGTGTTCAGCTAAACCTACAAGTTAGTGCGGTGCGTCCTGCTCACAGTGTACAGCTAAAACTACAAGTTAGTGCTGTGCATCCTGCTCACAGTGTTCAGCTAAAACTACAAGTTAGTGTGGTGCGTCCTCCTCACAGTGTCCAGCTAAACCTACAAGTTATTTTTTTGCAAGCTCTGCACAGTGTTCAGCTAAAGCTACCTGTAGAAGGTTGGTGGTGTTTTCCTGATCCTATCACTACCGCAGGCAGCTAAAAAAGCTACAAGTTAGTTTTTTGCGAGCTCTGCACAGTGTTCAGCTAAAGCTACCTGTAGATGATTGGTGGTGTTCTCATACTACAGGCAGGCAGTTGATTTTGCTAGCTGCAGTATCAGTGTATATATATATATATATATATATCTCCCAGCTTAGTGCAGCTACAGGCCATTAGTATGTCTGGAAGGCCAAGAAGGAGAGGCAGACAGTCACAAGCCAATAAGCGAGGGCAAGCAGGCTCTGTGTCTAGTGCTGGTCGTGGAGACGGTGCATCCTCATCAGCACGTGGCCGTGGGACGCGCTTGGCCTTTTTTCGGCAGCTGGCCGTGTTGAGCCGCAACATGTGGAAGACTTGGTAGAGTGGATGACCAAGCCGTCCTCATCCTCCTCATCCTCTCTCACCCATGCCCAGGGTACTTTGTCTGGCAAAGCAGCGGCCTCTTTCCTTGGCTCAATGTCATCAGTGACTCCTTCCCTAGCCCCACCATGTCCTCCTGAGGAGTCCCTCGAACTGTTTGACCACAGTGTTGGGTACATGCTCCAGGAGGATGTCCAGCGTTTGGAAGGCTCTGATGACGATACTGAGCTCGATGAAGGCAGTAACGTGAGCACGGACAGAGGGGGTGCCCAAGAAGGACAGCAATCTGGCAGTCATGCTCCCCCTGCTGCAGCATACTGCCAGGTTTGCTCCAGTGATGAGGAGGGAGGGGCTGATGAGGTCACTGATTCAACGTGGGTGCCTGATAGGAGAGAGGAGGAGGAGGTGGCACATCACCAACGAGGCAGGATGCCCTCCAGGGGCCAGCCTAAGGGCAGCACCTTGACTGCATCACACCCCAAAGCTCCACATGTGGAGGGCGCTGCAATCTCTGCGTGTTATTCAAAAAGTTCTTTGGTGTGGGCCTTTTTTGAGATGAGTGCATCAGATCGCACCGCTGCTATTTGCAACATATGTCTCAAGCGTATCTCGCGTGGCCAAAACATCTCCCGCTTGGGTACCACATGCTTGACCAGACATATGTTGACCTGCCATGCAGTTCGTTGGCAAGCGTATCTAAAAGACCCACACCAAAGAACAAAGAGGACCTCTCCTTGCTCCTCATCAGCTGAGATTTCCAACCCCACTATACCTTCAGTCCTCTCTGAGACCTGCACCGAGAGGAATGAAGGTGTAGAATTAGGTGTGTCACAGCCAAGTACTTGTGGGCAATCTGCTTTTGGTACACCAACGTCAGATTGTACCAGGCAAATTTCCCTGCCCCAGCTGCTGCACCGCCGAAAGAAGTTTGCTCCCAGCCATCCACATGCCCAGCGGTTGAATGCTAGCTTGGCAAAATTGCTAGCACTTCAACTGCTGCCTTTTCAGTTGGTAGACTCTGCCCCCTTCCGTGAGTTTGTGGAATGTGCGGTTCCTCAGTGGCAAGTACCCAAACGCCACTTTTTCTCACGGAAGGCGATTCCGGCTCTCTACCGGCATGTGGAAGGCAATGTCCATGCATGAACAGGGACGTTACCTAAGTTTCACGGCGCATTGGGTGACTCTGCTGGCAGCTGGGAAGGATGCAGGACAAGGTGTAGTAGTGTTGGAGGTTGTTCCGCCACCACGCCTCCAAAATGCTAATGATTGTGACACACCTCTCTCTTCCACCCCCTCCTCTTCTTCTTCCTCCATGGCCTCTTCCTGTGCTTTTTCCTCGGAACCAGCGGTGCTCCATAGCTGTTCAAGGGGCTACGCAAGTACGCACGCCAAAAGATGCCATGCGGTGCTTGAGCTGGTGTGCTTGGGGGACAGGAGCCACACTGGGGCAGAGGTTCTGTCAGCTCTGCAGGGGCAGGTTCAGAGGTGGTTGATGCCACGCCAACTTAAGGCAGGAATGGTGGTTTGTGACAATGGCACCAACCTCCTCTCTGCCCTCTGACAGGGACAAATGACCCATGTGCCCTGTTTGGCTCACGTCCTTAACTTGGTGGTGTAGCTGTTCTTGGGCAGGTACCCGGGCTTACAGGATGTCCTGAGGCAGGCCAGGAAAGTCTGTGTGCATTTCCGCCAGTCATATAATGCCAGTGCTCGGCTGACGGACCTCCAAAAGGAGTTTAACCTGCCCAAGAACCACCTAATCTGTGACATGCCCACCAGGTGAAACTCAACGTTGGCCATGCTGCAGCGGCTGCACATGCAGCAGAGGGCCATCAATAAGTACCTGTGCGACTATGGCACCAGGACAGGGTCAGGGGAGCTTGTTTTTTTTTCCCCACGCCAGTGGGCCATGATCAGGGATGCATGCACTGTCCTGTCACCATTTGAGGAGGCCACGAGGATGGTGAGCAGTGACAGTGCATGCATCAGTGACACTGTCCCCCTTGTCCACCTGTTGGAGCACACGCTGCGTGGAATAATGGACAGGGCACTTGAGGCAGAACAGAGGCAGGAAGAGGAGGACTTCCTTAGCTCTCAAGGCCCCCTTTATCCAGACAGTGTTCCTGCGTGCCCGCCGATCACACAGGAAGAGGAGGAGGAGGAGGAGGAGGAAGATTGTGTCAGTATGGAGGTGGAGCCTGGCACTCAGCATCAGCAGCAGTCTTTAAGGGATCAGTCCCAAGAAACACATGGACTTGTACGTGGCTGGGAGGAGGTGGCTGCGGACCATGTCGTCCTTAGTGACCCAGAGGACTCCGGACCGAATGCCTCAGCAAACCTACGCTGCATGGCCTCCCTGATCCTGCAAAGCCTGCGTAAGGATCCTCGTATTCGTGGTATCAAGGAGAAGGACCAATACTGGCTGGCAACCCTCCTTGATCCACGTTACAAGGGTAAGGTTGCGGACCTTATCTTGCCATCGCAGAGGGAGCAGAGGATGAAACATCCTCGGGAGGCCTTGCAGAAAGGTCTGTGCAACGCATTCCCAGAGACTGGGAGGTTACAAACTCCTGTTTCTGGACAACGTGTTGCTGAGGCTTCGGTCAGTCAAAGAAGGAGCAGTGGAGAAGGTGGCCGTCTGACCGATGCGTTCAGACAATTTTTTGGTCCACAGCCCCAAGGTATGATCGGTTCCAGCAACCATCGCCAGCGTCTGTTTTACATGGTGCAGGAATACCTAGGGGCAAGATCTGACTTGGATACCTTTCCCATCGAAAATCCTCTGGGTTAATGGGTCTTGAGGATGGATCACTGGCCAGAGCTTGCACAGTATGCAATTGAGCTACTGGCCTGTCCTGCATCCAGCGTTCTTTTGGAACGCACATTCAGTGCTGCTGGGGGCTTTGTAACCGATCACAGGGTGCGTTTGTCCACCAACTCGGTCCACCAAATCAGCTGCCTGCCTACAGTATGAGAACACCACCAACGTTCTACAGGTAGTTTTAGCTGAACTCTGTGCAGAGGTCGCACTACACTAACGTGTAAATAATTTAGGTGCCTGCAGTAGCGATAGGATCAGGAAAACACCACCAGCCTTCTACAGGTAGCTTTAGCTGAAAAGAGCAGAGGTCGCACTACACAAACGTGTAAATAATTTAGCTGCCTGCGGTAGTGATAGGATCAGGAAAACACCACCAACCTTCTACAGGTAGCTTTAGCTGAACACTGTGCAGAGGTCGCACTACACTAACATGTAAATACTTTAGCTGCCTGCGGTAGTGATAGGATCAGGAAAACACCACCAACCTTCTACAGATAGCTTTAGCTGAACACTGTGCAGAGGTCACACTACACTAACGTGTAAATACTTTAGCTGCCTGCGGTAGTGATAGGATCAGGAAAACACCACCAACCTTCTACAGGTAGCTTTAGCTGAACACTGTGCAGAGGTCGCACTACACTAACGTGTAAATACTTTAGCTGCCTGCGGTAGTGATAGGATCAGGAAAACACCACCAACCTTCTACAGGTAGCTTTCGCTGAACACTGTGCAGAGGTCGCACTACACTAACGTGTAAATACTTTAGCTGCCTGCGGTAGTGATAGGATCAGGAAAACTCCACCAACCTTCTACAGGTAGCTTTAGCTGAATACTGTGCAGAGGTCACACTACACTAACGTGTAAATACTTTAGCTGCCTACGGTAGTGATAGGATCAGGAGAACACCACCAACCTTCTACAGGTAGCTTTAGCTGAACACTGTGCAAAGGTCGCACTACACTAACTTGTAGCTTTAGCTGAACACTGTGCAGAGGTCGCACTACACTAACATGTAAATACTTTAGCTGCCTGCGGTAGTGATAGGATCAGGAAAACACCACCAACCTTCTACAGATAGCTTTAGCTGAACACTGTGCAGAGGTCACACTACACTAACGTGTAAATACTTTAGCTGCCTGCGGTAGTGATAGGATCAGGAAAACACCACCAACCTTCTACAGGTAGCTTTAGCTGAACACTGTGCAGAGGTCGCACTACACTAACGTGTAAATACTTTAGCTGCCTGCGGTAGTGATAGGATCAGGAAAACACCACCAACCTTCTACAGGTAGCTTTCGCTGAACACTGTGCAGAGGTCGCACTACACTAACGTGTAAATACTTTAGCTGCCTGCGGTAGTGATAGGATCAGGAAAACTCCACCAACCTTCTACAGGTAGCTTTAGCTGAATACTGTGCAGAGGTCACACTACACTAACGTGTAAATACTTTAGCTGCCTGCGGTAGTGATAGGATCAGGAGAACACCACCAACCTTCTACAGGTAGCTTTAGCTGAACACTGTGCAAAGGTCGCACTACACTAACTTGTAGCTTTAGCTGAACACTGTTCAGAGGACACACTACACTAACTTGTAGCTTTAGCTGAACACTGTGCAGAAGTCGCACTACACTAACTTGTAGCTTTAGCTGAACACTGTGAGGAGGACGCACTACACTAACTTGTAGCTTTAGCTGAACACTGTGCAGAGGTCGCACTACACTAACTTGTGGTTTTTAGCTGAACACTGTGAGGAGGACGCACTACACAACTTTGCTTTAGCTGAACACTGTGCAGAGGTCACACTAAACTAACCTGTAACTTTAGCTGAACACTGTGAGGAGGACGCACTACACTAACTTGTAGCTTTAGCTGAACACTGTGAGGAGGAAGTACTACACTAACTTGTAGCTTTAGCTGAACACTCTTCATAGCACGCACTATATTAACTTGTAGCTTTAGCTAAACACTGTGCAGAGGTCGCACTACACTAACTTGTAGCTTTAGCTGAACACTGTTCAGAGGACGCACTACACTAACTTGTAGCTTTAGCTGAACACTGTGCAGAGGTCGCACTACACTAACTTGTAGCTTTAGCTGAACACTGTGAGGAAGACGCACTACACTAACATGTAGCTTTGGATGAACACTGTTCAGAGGATGCACTACACTAACTTGTAGTTTTAGCTGAACACTGTGAGGAGGATGCACTACACTAACTTGTAGCTTTAGCTGAACACTGTGCAGAGGTCACACTAAACTAACCTGTAGCTTTAGCTGAACACTGTGAGGAAGACGCACTACACTAACATGTAGCTTTAGCTGAACACTGTTCAGAGGATGCACTACACTAACTTGTAGCTTTAGCTGAACACTGTGCAGAGGTCGCACTACACTAACTTGTAGCTTTAGCTGAACACTGTGAGGAGGACACACTACACTAACTTGTAGCTTTAGCTGAACATTGTGCAGAGGTCGCACTACACTAACTTGTAGCTTTAGCTGAACACTGTGAGGAAGACGAACTACACTAACATGTAGCTTTAGATGAACACTGTTCAGAGGATGCACTACACTAACTTGTAGCTTTAGCTGAACAATGTGAAGAGGTCGCACCACACTAACTTGTAGTTTTAGCTGAACACTGTGAGGAGGACGCACTACACTAACTTGTAGCTTTAGCTGAACACTGTGCAGAGGTCACACTAAACTAACCTGTAGCTTTAGCTGAACACTGTGAGGAAGACACACTACACTAACATGTAGCTTTAGATGAACACTGTTCAGAGGACGCACTACACTAACTTGTAGCTTTAGCTGAACACTCTGCAGAGGTCGCACTACACTAACTTGTAGTTTTAGCTGAACACTGTGAGGAGGACGCACTACAATAACTGTAGCTTTAGCTGAACACTGTGAGGAGGACGCACTACACTAACTTGTAGCTTTAGATGAACACTGTTCAGAGGACGCACTACACTAACTTGTAGCTTTAGCTGAACACTGTGCAGAGGTCGCACTACACTAACTTGTAGTTTTAGCTGAACACTGTTCAGAGCACGCACTATACTAACTTGTAGCTTTAGCTGAACACTGTGCAGAGGTCGCACTACACTAACTTGTAGCTTTAGCTGAACACTGTGAGAAGGACGCACTACACTAAGTTGTAGCTTTAGCTGAACACTGTGAGGAGGACACTACACAAACTTGTAGCTTTAGCTCAGTGGTTCTCAACTCCTGTCCTCAGGACCCACTAACAGGCCAGGTTTGCAAGATAACTGAAATACATTACAGGTGATATAATTTGCTGCTCAGTGATTGCAATACTCTAGTCTGCATCTCCCCAAGGTGATACTTAAAATCTGGCCTGTTAGTGGGTCCTGAGGACAGGAGTTGAGAACCACTGCTTTAGCTGAACACTGTGCAGAGGCAGTATATATATATATATATATATATATATATATATATATATATATATATATATACACAACACCTGGGATGCATATATATACACAATACACTGTAAGTGCAGCTAACTGACTGACTGTCCTGCCTAATCTAACACAAATGAAATTACACTGTCTCTCTCTCTATCTCTCAGCACGCCGTGCAGGCGGCCTTATATAGTGTGGGGCGTGTTCTAAACCCCCTGAGCTATAATTGGCCAAAGCCACCCTGGCTTTGGCCAATTACAGCTCTCTCTACTGACGGCGCTGTGATTGGCCAAGCATGCGGGTCATAGTGCATGCTTGGCCAATCATCAGCCAGCAATGCACTGCGATGCCGCAGTGAATTATGGGCCGTGACGCGCCACTCGAATTTGGCTTGAACTGCCCATAACGTTCGTAATTCGACGAATGGTCGAACAGACGATGTTCGAGTCGAACATGGGTTTCGACTTGAACACGAAGCCCATCCCTAGTCAAGAGCCTACCCAAGCACCTTGCTTCAGGTAGCTATACTGTAGGTGCAACTGTGCAGGGTACACAGTACAGTAACTGGAAATATGTCAAGAGCCTGCCTGTGCTATTAATAGGATCACAAGAAGCACACAAGCACCTGGCTTCAGGTAGCTATACTGTAGGTGCAACTGTGCAGGGTACACAGTACAGTAACTGGAAATACATCAAGAGCCTACACAAGCACCTGGCTTCAGGTAACTATACTGTGGGTGCAACTGTGCAGGGTACACAGTACAGTAACTGGAAATATGACAAGAGCCTACACAAGCACCTGGCTTCAGGTAGCTATACTGTAGGTGCAACTGTGCAGGGTACACAGTACAGTAATTGGAAATATGCCAAGAGCCTGCCTGTGCTATTAATAGGATCACAAGAAGCACACAAGCACCTGGCTTCAGGTAGCTATACTGCAGGTGCAACTGTGCAGGGTACACAGTACAGTAACTGGAAATATGTCAAGAGCCTGCACAAGCACCTGGCTTCAGGTAGCTATACTGTAGGTGCAACTGTGCAGGGTACACAGTACAGTAACTGGAAATACGTCAAGAGCCTACATAAGCACCTGGCTTCAGGTAGCTATACTGTAGGTGCAACTGTGCAGGGTACACAGTACAGTAACTGGAAATACATCAAGAGCCTACACAAGCACCTGGCTTCAGGTAGGTATACTGTAGGTGCAACTGTGAAGAGAAGAACAGGATCTAGCTAAACTGAATACAGTGTATGTGTGTATATATATATATATATATATATATATATATATATATATAAACACCTGGGATGCATATATATATATACACAATACAATGTAAGTGCAGCTAGCTGACTCGACCTGCCTACTCTATCTAACTTAAATCAAATGACACTGTCTCCTTGTCTATCTAGCTCTCGCAATGCCGGAACACACTACACAGGACCGCTATGCAGGCGGCCTTTTATAATGTAGGGCGCGTACTAAACCCCCTGAGCCATGCGTTCGACTCGAACACGAAGCTCATCCCTAATGATGGGTATACAGCATGAAGTATTTGAGAAAATGGTGGGACCCATCTCAGGTGTGGAGACCTCCCAGTTGGTCTGGTTCAGTCTAGACTACCGGGTAGTAAGGTGGTAGGGGTCTGTGGTCAGTTAGCGAGTTCTCGAGGCGGTATTTTGGTGGCTGGGGACAGAACTTAGAGGTACCACAAATTCCAAAATTGGTTAGATGGGGTTGTCAGGGACCGGCAACCAGTTATTCGGATTGGAGCTGGAGTATTTAATAATGTTTATATTTTAATTTGATTGTGAGTTAATAAAGGCCGAACTGCCCATTTAAATCCAATACAGTGAGTATTTGATTAACCACTTACAGACCGCCCACCGTCATTATACGTCGGTACTTTGAAGAGGGATATCGTTGTTATGGCAGAAGCTAGATGCCATAACCCTGGTATCCTCTTCTTCAGCAGGCAGTCTGCTTTCAGATAAAAGTGGTGTCTTCGGCAGATTCATGATCACTTTTTGCCCTCCACAGCTTACCGGAGCCGTCGGTAGTGGTGGAGGCGATCAGGTTCTTCTCCCTGTTAGGTATGGAGACGAGTGAGGGGAAGATGGTCCCCACCCGTCTCCATACCATTGCAGGGCGGAAGCGACGTCAAAACGTCACTTCCGCCCACAGCTCTTAAAGAGACATTTATTTTATTTTTTTTTATAACATAAAATTTTTATTTTTTATTTTTTTATTGCATTTTAGTGTAAATATGAAATCTGAGGTCTTTTTGACCCCCGATCTCATATTTAAGAGGTCCTGTCATGCTTTTTTTCTATTACAAGGGATGTTTACATTTCTTGTAATAGGAATAAAAGTGACACAATTTTTATTTTTTTTTAAAAGAACAGTGTAAAAAATAAAAACAAAAGGTAAAATAAATAAGAAAAATTATTATTTTTTTTTTTTAAACACGCCCTGTCCCGCCGAGCTCTCGTGCAGAAGCAAACGCATACGTGAGCAGCGCCCGCATATGAAAACGGTATTCCAACCCCACATGTGAGGTATCACCACAATCATTAGAGCGAGAGCAATAATTCTAGTCCTAGACCTCCTCTGTAACTAAAAAACGCAACCTGTAGAATTTTTTAAACGTCACCTATAGAGATTTTTAAAGGTAAAAGTTTGTTGCCATTCCACGAGCGGGTGCAATTTTGAAGCGGGACATGTTGGGTATCAATTTACTCTGTGTAACATTAACATTAATTGTTGTCTTATTTTTTTATTTGAAAAAGTGTATTTTTTTTTTAACCACTTGGCGACCGCCGCACGACGATGTACGTCGGTAGAGCGGCACGGGCAGGCAAAAGGACATACATGTACGTCCTTGCCTTCCCGCGGGTGGGGGGTCCGATCGGACCCCCTCCGGTGCCTGCGGCGGTCGGATTAAAGTCAGGGGCGATCAAAGGTGAGGGGGAGGACACTCATTCGTGGCTCCCCCCTCGTGATCGCTCCTGGCCAATGACAGACTTCCTCTCCCTCTGTAATGTAAACAGAGGGAGAGGAAGTGATGTCATCTCTCCTCGAGCCGGTCTTTTAGTTCCGGGGCCGAGGAGAGAAGACATCAATGTAAGTTACACTACACTAACAGTAGAACACGCCAGGCACACTTTTCACCCCCGATCATCCCCCGATCCCCCCCCTGTACCCCCTGTCACACTGACACCAATAGCAGTTTTTTTTTTTTTTGCATTGGTGTCAGTTTGTGACAGTTATAAGTGTTAGGGCAGTTAGGTTAGCCCCCTTTAGGTCTGGGGTACCCCCCTTTAGGTCCAGGGTACCCCCCTAACCCCCACTAATAAAGGTTAACCCCTTGATCACCCCCCGTCGCCAGTGTCGCTAAGCGATCGTTTTTCTGATCGCTGTATTAGTGACACAGGTGACGCTAGTTAGGGAGGTAAGTATATAGGTTCGCTGTCAGTGTTTTATAGCGACAGGGACCCCCATATACTACCTACTAAAGGTTTTAACCCCTTGATTGCCCCCTAGTTAACCCTTTCACCAGCGATCACCGTATAAGTGTTACGGGTGACGCTGGTTAGTTAGTTTGTTTTTTATAGTTTTAGGGCACCCGCTGTTTATTACCTAATAAAGGTTTAACCCCCTAAGTGACCGGCGGTGATATAAGTTAAGTTTTTAGGGTCAGATAAGGTCTGCGTCGCCCCAGGCAGCGTCAGGTTAGTGCCAGTACTGCTAACACCCACGCACGCAGCATACACCTCCCTTAGTGCTATAGTATCTGAGCGGATCGATATCTGATCCGATCAGATCGATACTAGCGTCCCCAGTAGTTTAGGGTTCCCATAAACGCAGTGTTAGCGGGATCAGCCCAGATACCTGCTACCTCCTGCGTTTTGCCCCTCGGCCCAGCCCTGCCCAGCCCACCCAAGTGCAGTATCGATCGATCACTGACACTTACAAACACTAAGCACACATAACTGCAGCGTTCGCAGAGTCAGGCCTGATCCCTGCGATCGCTAACAGTTTTTTGGTAGCGTTTTGGTACAGTCGCTGACAGTCAGGAGCTTTTTTGCCTGTGAGTCTCACTAGTGTACCCCTAAATTTAGAGCCCAAAATGGCAAATCAAAGGTACACTAGTGAAGAGGCCTACAAGTTTCTGAGCATGACAGATAGTGAAGAGGAAGTCACTCATCTGTCAGATTCAGGCTCAGAATACCATCCTGTAGAGGACAGCGGCTCCATGACAGATAGCTCTGACGACGGAGTTGTGGTCCCTGCTAAGGTCAGGCGTACCAGACCCCAATCTTCTTCTGTCCTTGAAGTGCAAGAACCGCAGGGCTATAGTATGGAGCAGAGCAGTACTAGCGCCGCTATTTCTGGTGAACTGGCAAGCATCAGCGGCCTAGTACACCCTGGTCGTATATGCAGCACTGCAGTATCACGTGGTGACGTGGCGAGTCCCATAAGTGCAGTTCAAGCTGGCGAGGTGGCAAGCACAAGTAATGTCCTGCTGCCACCAAGAAGACAAAGACAGGCCCATCGTGCCCATAGTGCCCTTCCTGCTGCATTTGCCAATCCGAATTGTGAACCCACCACTTCTGCAGCACTCGTACTGCCCCCATTCACTGGCCAACCCAGAATTCAGGTGAAAACAGTTGATTTTACGCCACTGGATTTTTATTCACTGTTTTTCACCGAAGATCTCTATAGATCTATTGTGGACCAAAGCAATTTATATGCTGGTCAACACATCACCGCTAATCCCCAGTCCTCCCTTGCCAGAGATTGGAGACCAATTACGGTCTCCGAATTTAAGCTCTTTCTGGGCCTTTCCCTCAACATGGGCTTGAATAAAAAGAGTAAGTTGCGGTCATATTGGTCCACTGACCCAATTTACCATGCGCCTGTGTTCTCTGCCTCCATGGCCAGGGCACGATACGAGCAGATTTTGTGGTTCATGCACTTCAATGACAATGAACTCTGTCGTCCTCGTGGAGACCCTGAATACGATCAGCTCTACAAAATTCGGCCCCTCGTAAACCACTTCAACCAACGTTTTGCAGACTTGTTTACTCCCCATCAAGTTGTCTGCGTTGATGAGTCCCTGATTACATTTTCTGGCCGCTTGTCATTCAAACAGTACCTTCCCAGCAAGCGTGCCAGATATGGGGTCAAGATGTATAAGCTATGTGACAGGGCCACAGGTTATACATGTAGTTTTTTGGTTTACGAGGGCAAAGATAGTCACGTAGAGCCGACAAACTGTCCTGACTACATAGAAAGTGCTGGCAAGATAGTGTGGGACTTGGTGTCACCCTTATTCGGAAAAGGGTACCATTTATATGTGGACAATTATTACACAAGCGTGCCACTTTTTAGTCACTTGTTTGATCAGCAGATTGGAGCATGTGGCACCGTGCGACCTAATCGCCAGGGCTTTCCCCAGCGGCTTGTAGATTCCCCTCTTAGGCTGGGGGAGAGAGCCTGCTTGCAGTGTAATAATTTGCTCGCTATGAAGTGGAGGGATAAGAAGAATGTTTTCGTTCTCACCTCCCTTCATGCAGACACGACGGTCCAAATTACTACGGCGACTGGTGTTGTGGAGAAACCCCTCTGTGTCCACGAATATAACCAAAATATGGGAGGGGTGGACCTCAACGACCAGTTGTTGGCGCCGTACCTAGTTGCCCATAAGGCCAGATGCTGGTACAAAAAAGTGTCTGTTTATTTATTTCAATTGGCTTTGCTGAACGCTCATGTGCTATACAGAGCTTCAGGACGGACTGGATCCTTCCTTACATTCCAGGAAGAGATTGTCAGAGCCCTTCTGTTTCCGGTGCTCCACCTCACCTTCCCCAACCAAATGCAGTAAGCCGGCTGCATGAGAGGCATTTTCAATATGTCCTCCCGAGTACCCCTACCCAACGAGCCCCCCAAAGAACATGTCGTGTCTGCAGAAAGCGCGGATTTAGGCTTGACACCCGGTATTATTGTCCCTCCTGTCCTGGCAATCCTGGTCTTTGCATTGGTGAATGTTTTGAGCGCTACCATACACTAGTTGAGTTTTAGCGTAGGGTACAGCATTGCACAGACTAGGACACACTTTCACAGGGTCTCCCAAGATGCCATCGCATTTTGAGAGACCCAAACCTGGAACCGTTACAGTTTTAAAAGTTACAGTTATAAAAAAAAAATGTAAAAAAAAAAATAAAAAAAAAAAATACACAAAAAAAATATAAAATAAAAAAAACAAAAATAGTTGTCGTTTTATTGTTCTCTCTCTCTATTTTCTCTCTATTGTTCTGCTCTTTTTTACTGTATTCTATTTTGCAATGTTTTATTGTTGTTATGTTTTATAATGTTTGCTTTTCAGGTATGTAATTTTTTTATAGTTTACTGTGTTTTAACCATTTTTTTGTTTTCAGGTACGCCATTCAGCTGCAGCGCGGATTTATTTATCTTGACAGCAACAGCGTTTGCTCCCACGATATATAAAGCCGTGACTCCAGCACTGTCGGAGGTGATTTCACCACCACAGTTACATACTTCAGCATATATGCCGAAGCGTGGGGGCAGCAGTGGGTGGAGGAGCGATTTGCTCCTGCCTTTTGCGGGAGGATGCCCCCATGCTTCGGCATATATTAACGGTGCATGTATGCCCATCATTAGAAGTGGGTGGATGAAGGGAGGTATTCTAATGGTGGGCATACCCACCGATCAATATATTTTTTTCGTTCAGCCCACAGGCTGCATGAAAAAAAAGTTTACAATATATGCCCAACAAGGACCAGCAATGTACTGGTATGTTGCTGGACTTTGAGTGGTTATACCAGAATGATGCCTGCAGGTTTAGGTATCATCTTGGTATCATTCTTTTCAGCCAGCTTTCGGCTTTCATGTAAAAGCAATCCTAGTGGCTAATTAGCCTCTAGACTGCTTTTACAAGCAGTGGGAGAGAATGCCCCCCCCACCGTCTTCCATGTATTTCTCTGGCTCTCCTGTCCCAACAGGGAACCTGAAAATGCAGCCGGTGATTCAGCCAGCTGACCATAGAGCTGATCAGAGACCAGAATGGCTCCAAACATCTCTATGGCCTAAGAAACCGGAAGCTACGAGCATTTCATGACTTAGATTTCGCCGGATGTAAACAGCACCATTGGGAAATTGGGAAAGCATTTTATCACACCGATCTTAGTGTGGTCAGATGCTTTGAGGGAAGAGGAGAGATCTAGGGTCTAATAGACCCCAATTTTTTTAAAAAAGAGTACCTGTCACTACCTATTGCTATCATAGGGGATATTTACATTCCCTGAGATAACAATAAAAATGATTAAAAAACATAAAAATGAAAGGAACAGTTTAAAAATAAGATATAAAAAAAAAAAAAAAAAAAAAAAGAAAAAAAAAAAAAAAAAAGCACCCCTGTCCCCCCCTGCTCTCGCGCAAAGGCAAACGCAAGCGTCGGTCTGGCGTCAAATGTAAACAGCAATTGCACCATGCATGTGAGGTATCACCGCGAAGGTCAGATCGAGGGCAGTAATTTTAGCAGTAGACCTCCTCTGTAAATCTAAGTTGGTAACCTGTAAAGGCTTTTAAAGGCTTTTAAAAATGTATTTAGTTTGTCGCCACTGCACGTTTGTGCGCAATTTTAAAGCATGTCATGTTTGGTATCCATGTACTCGGCCTAAGATCATCTTTTTTATTTCATCAAACATTTGGGCAATATAGTGTGTTTTAGTGCATTAAAAATGCGTTTGAAAAATCGCTGCGCAATTACTGTGTGAAAAAAAAAATGAAACACCCACCATTTTAATCTGTAGGGCATTTGCTTTAAAAAAATATATAATGTTTGAGGGTTCAAAGTAATTTTCTTGCAAAAAAAATATTTTTTTCATGTAAATAAAAAGTGTCAGAAAGGGCTTTGTCTTCAAGTGGTTAGAAGAGTGGGTGATGTGTGACATAAGCTTCTAAATGTTGTGCATAAAATGCCAGGACAGTTCAAAACCCCCCCAAATGACCCCATTTTGGAAAGTAGACACCCCAAGCTATTTGCTGAGAGGCATGTCGAGTCCATGAAATATTTTATATTGTGAAACAAGTTGCGGGAAAAATACAATTTTTTTTTTTTTTATGCACAAAGTTGTCACTAAATGATATATTGCTCAAACATGCCATGGGAATATGTGAAACTACACCCCAAAATAAATTCTGTTGCTTCTCCTGAGTACTGGGATACCACATGTCTGAGACTTTTTGGGAGCCTAGCCGCGTACGGGAACCCTAAACCAAGCACCGCCTTCAGGCTTTCTAAGGGCGTAAATTTTTGATTTCACTCTTCACTGCCTATCACAGTTTCGGAGGCCATGGAATGCCCAGATGGCACAACCCCCCCAAATGACCCAATTTTGGAAAATAGACACCCCAAGCTATTTGCTGAGAGGTATAGTGAGTATTTTGCAGACCTCACTTTTTGTCACAAACTTTTGAAAATTGAAAAAAGAAAAAAAAAAACATTTTTCTTGTCTTTCTTCATTTTCAAAAACAAATGAGAGCTGCAAAATACTCACCATGCCTCTCAGCAAATAGCTTGGGGTGTCTACTTTCCAAAATTGGGTCATTTTGGGGGGTTTTGTGCTATCTTGGCATTTTATGGCCTTCGAAACTGTGATAGGTAGTGAGGAGTAAAATAAAAAATTTACGCCCTTAGTAATCCTGAAGTAGGTGATTGGATTTTGGGGGCCCCGTATGAAGCTAGGCTCCCAAAAAGTCCCACACATGTGGTATCCCCGTACTCAGGAGAAGCAGCAGAATATATTTTGGGTGTAATTCCACATATGCCCATGGCATGTTTGAGCAATATATCATTTAGTGACAACTTTGTGCAAAAAAAAAAAAAATTGTCACTTTCCCGCAACTTGTTTCAAAATATAAAATATTCCATGGACTCAACATGCCTCTCAGCAAATAGCTTGGGATGTCTACTTTCCAAAATGGGGTCATTTGGGGGGAGTTTTGTGCCATCTGGGCATTTTATGGCCTTCAAAACTGTGATAGGTAGTGAGGAGTGAAATCACAACTTTACGCCCTTAGAAATCCTGAAGGCGGTGCTTGGTTTTCGGGGCCCCGTATGCGGCTAGGCTCCCAAAAAGTCCCACACATGTGGTATCCCCATACTCAGGAGAAGCAGCTAAATGTATTTTGGGGTGCAATTCCACATATGCCCATGGCCTGTGTGAGAAATATATCATTTAGTGACAACTTTGTGCAAAAAAAAAAATTGTCACTTTCCCGCAACTTGTGTCAAAAAATAAAATATTCCATGGACTCAACATGCCTCTCGGCAAATAGCTTGGGGTGTCTACTTTCCAAAATGGGGTCATTTGGGGGGGTTTTGTGCCATCTTGGCCTTCAAAACTGTGATAGGTAGTGAGGAGTGAAATCAAAATTTTATGCCTTTAGAAATCCTGAAGGCGGTGCTTGGTTTTCGGGGCCCCGTACGCGGCTAGGCTCCCAAAAAGTCCCACACATGTGGTATCCCCATACTCAGTAGAAGCACCTAAATGTATTTTGGGGTGCAATTCCACATATGCCCATGGCCTGTGTGAGCAATATATCATTTAGTGACAACTTTGTGCAAAAAAAAAAAAAAAAAAATTTGTCACTTTCCCGCAACTTGTGTCAAAATATAAAATATTCCATGGACTCAACATGCCTCTCAGCAAATAGCTTGGGGTGTCTACTTTCCAAAATGGGGTCATTTGGGGGGGGTTGTGCCATCTGGGCATTTTATGGCCTTCAAAACTGTGATAGGTAGTGAGGAGTGAAATCAAAAATTTACGCCCTTAGAAATCCTGAAGGCGGTTATGGGTTTCGGGGCCCGGTACGCGGCTAGGCTCCCAAAAAGCCCCATATATGTGGTATCCCTGTACTCAGGAGAAGCAGCTGAATGTATTTTGGGGTGCAATTCCACACAGGCCCATGGCCTGTGTGAGCAATATATCATTTAGTGACAACTTTTTGTAAATTTTTTTTTTTTTTTGTCATTATTTAATCACTTGGGACAAAAAAAATAAATATTCAATGGGTTCAACATGCTTTTGGGGGTCTAAGTAATTTTCTAGCAAAAAAAACCTGTTTTTAATTTGTAAACACCAAATCTCAGAAAGAGGCTCAGTCCTTAAATGATTAAATGAACACTTTAGCTGTTAGTTATCTCATATAGATTACAGGACTTGGTGTATCATGTTGATTATAGGGGTTGTAAACCCTCATGTTTTTTCACCTTAATGCATCCTATGCATTAAGGTGAAAAAACACGTGGCAGTGACCGGCCCCCCAGCCCCCCAGCCCCCCTGTTTTACTTACCTGAGCCCCATATGTCAGGGGAGAAGTGCTCTCCCTCTCTCCACGGGGTTCTGACTCTTGATTGGATAGATTGATAGCAGCGCAGCCATTGGCTCCCGCTGCTGTCAATCAAATCCAATGATGCAAGGGCCAGGGGGGCGGGGTCGAGTCTGACATTTGTGTCTATGGACGCAATTGCTGGACTCGGGAGCGCGCCCACAAGGTAACCTCCAGAGAGAGTGCTTCTCCTAGGGGGTTATCTGATGTGGGAAGGAGCCGCCGGGGGACCCCAGAAGACGAGGTTTGGGGCAACTCTGTGCAAAACGGGCTGCACAGTGGAGGTAAGTATGATATGTTTATTAAAAAAAAAAACTAACCCTTACAATCACTTTAAACTATTTTCTTGCCAAGCTAAATACACATATCATATAATGTATATAGTTTACAGTATGTGTAACATATATTTCTCCTCACACAACAATTTTTGTGCTAGTTATTCCAAATCTTTACCCTTTGTGGCGCAACATCTCTATACATAGTTCCCCTAGTATAACTTTCAGATAATAGTTTTTTCTGTATTTATACATGGTGTTAACAATTACATTTTATTTTCCTATAAATGTTTACTGAAATAAGTATCAAAAAGTGTTTATTTCTATTAAATATTTATAAATCTGCATTAAGCTTGATCTCTGAAAATATTTCAGAACTACTTCCTCCTCTTTTGCTTAATTTTTTTTCCAGCTTTTTATTTTGCTTAATTTTTTTCCAAGGTACTATGTACTATGTCAGATGAGACTAAAATTGAATTACTTGGCCTCAACACCACGATATGTCTGGCAGAAATCCAATACAAAGGAAAACAAATGAAGCCCAGCGCTCAGGATGTTTTAAAAGCAAACTGCAACAGTCATAAAAAATTAAGTAATTTAATAAACCAGTAATAAATGAATGTGAAGTGACAGTAATGACTAATGATTAATAAAACCAAGTTAGAAAAAACTGTTACAGAAAAAACACATTAACACTATATTAAAAACCACAGTCTCACAATAATAAAAAGTTGATAAGTATTACACTAAGTTTCAACATGTAAAGAGCACTTGAAATGGGGGACAGTCAGCCTTAGAACAACAGGAGACCAGCACAGGAGATGCATCCAAAAAATGCCCCAACAGAAGACAATGGGTGAGGTGGTAGGAGTGGAACACAGTACTCACAGCAGGAGGCAATGGGTGAAGTGGTGGGAGCGAAACAAAGTACTCACAGCAAGAAGAAAACACTCACAGCTGCCCCGTTTGTTGGGGAGTCTGGCATCGTGCAGGGAGGCTCGCCGACTCCAACAGGCTGTGAGATGACCGCAGCGTGGATAGTGCCAAAGCTCCACCGTGAGGAGAGCAGCCTAGCTGGAGCTCCGTGGCGGTGAATGATGACGTCAGCACAGGGGAGCCGCTGGAATGTCAGCGGATGAAGACAGACCGCTGACCTGCCAGATGGTGTCTCCACAGGGGTGAAAACTCCTCAATGAAAAATGGTGACACTGCACAGGGATCAGTGCTGGATCTGAGAGGCTAGTCAAGGGGGAAATAATGCTGCCGGCAGGCTGATGGAGCTCACATCTGCCTAAACGGCCTGGGGTTCATCAGAAAAACATGAAATCAATAAAAAAATCAATAAAAAATTGAGCAAACGGGGAACTGATCAGAAGTCGCCAGACCAGGAGGGAGTGGTGAAGATGATAATGCTGAAGAAAAAACGCTGCTTGTTAATGAGGCGGCTTCACAGAAATGGTGAAAGGATGGATGGATGGATCAAGGCTCACTGTGAAATGGCTCTAGCTGGGGCCACTGTCATGGGGTTGATTTGACAATCCAATATAGCTCACCATCCCAATAACAGCATTCCTACAGTAAAGCATGGAGGTGGTAATTTCCTGTTATGGGGTGTTTCTCTGCAGTAGGGATGAGCTTCGTGTTGGAGTCGAAAGCATGTTCAACTCGAACATCCTGTGTTCGGCCGTTCGGCGAATTACGAACGTTATGGGCCGTTCGCGCCAAATTTGAGTGGCACGTCACGGCCCATAATTCACTGCGGCTTTGCAGTGTATTGCTGGCTAATGATTGGCCAAGCATGCACTATGACCCGCATGCTTGGCCAATGACAGCGCCGTGTGTACAGAGAGCCGTAATTGGCCAAAGCCAGGGAGGCTTTGGTCAATTATGGCTCAGGGGGTTTAGTACACGCCCCACACTATATAAGGCCACCTGCGTGGCGGCCTTGTTTAGTGTGTTGCGGCGGAGAGAGAGATAGACAGAGAGACAGTGTCATTTGATTTAAGTTAGATAGAGTAGGCAGGTCGAGTCAGTTAGCTGCACTTACAGTGCATTGTGTATATATATATATATATATATATATATATATATATACATCCCAGGTGTTGTGTATATATATATATATATATATATATATATATATATATATATATATATACACACTGTATTCAGTTTAGCTAGATCCGTTCCTGTTATTCTCTTCCTAATATACTGACAAGCAGGCAGGTGTTTTTACAGTATTTCCAGTAAGTGTACTGTGTACCCTGCACAGTTGCACCTACAGTATAGCTACCTGAAGCCAAGTGCTTGTGTGCTTCTTCTGATCCTATTAATAGCACAGGCAGGCTCTTGAAGTATTTCCAGTAAATGTACTGTGTAACCCAGCACAGTTGCACCTACAGTATAGCTACCTGAAGCCAGGTGCTTGTGTGTTTCTTCTGATCCTATTAATAGCACAGGCAGGCTCTTGAAGTATTTACAGTTATTGTACTGTGTAACCCTGCACAGTTGCACCTACAGTATAGCTACCTGAAGCCAAGTGCTTGTGTGCTTCTTCTGATCCTATTAATAGCACAGGCAGACTCTTGAAGTATTTCCAGTTAGTGTACTGTGTACCCTGCACAGTTGCACCTACAGTATAGCTACCTGAAGACAGGTGCTTGTGTGCTTCTTCTGATCCTATTAATAGCACAGGCAGGCTCTTGAAGTATTTCCAGTTAGTGTACTGTGTACCCTGCACAGTTGCACCTACAGTATAGCTACCTGAAGACAGGTGCTAGTGTGCTTCTTCTGATCCTATTAATAGCACAGGCAGGCTCTTGAAGTATTTCCAGTTAGTGTACTGTGTACCCTGCACAGTTGCACCTACAGTATAGCTACCTGAAGACAAGTGCAGGTGTTCTCATACTAATAATACTACAGGCAGGCAGTTGATTCTGCTAGCTGCAGTATAATCGGTATATATATATATATATATATATATATATATATATATATATATATATATAATTAGGGATGAGCCGAACACCCCCCTGTTCGGTTCGCACCAGAACATGCGAACAGGAAAAAAGTTCGTTCGAACATGCGAACACCGTTAAAGTCTATGGGACACGAACATGAATAATCAAAAGTGCTAATTTTAAAGGCTTATATGAAAGTTATTGTCATAAAAAGTGTTTGGGGACCTGGGTCCTGCCCCAGGGGACATGGATCAATGCAAAAAAAAGTTCTAAAAACGGCCGTTTTTTCAGGAGCAGTGATTTTAATAATGCTTAAAGTCAAACAATAAAAGTGTAATATCCTTTTAAATTTCGTACCTGGGGGGTGTCTATAGTATGCCTGTAAAGGGGCGCATGTTTCCTGTGTTTAGAACAGTCTGACAGCAAAATGACATTTTGAAGGAAAAAACTCATTTAAAACTACTCGCGGCTATTGCATTGCCGACAATACACATAGAAGTTCATTGATAAAAACGGCATGGGAATTCCCCAAAGGGGAACCCCGAACCAAAATTAAAAAAAAAAAATGACGTGGGAGTCCTCCTAAATTCCATACCAGGCCCTTCAGGTCTGGTATGGATATTAAGGGGAACCCCGGCCAAAATTAAAAAAAAAATGACGTGGGGTTCCCCCTAAATTCCATACCAGACCCTTCAGGTCTGGTATGGATTTTAAGGGGAACCCCGCGCCAAAAAAAAAAAAAAAACGGCGTGGGGTCCCCCCAAAAATCCATACCAGACCCTTATCCGAGCACGCAACCTGGCAGGCCGCAGGAAAAGAGGGGGGGACGAGAGTGCGGCCCCCCCTCCCTCCTGAACCGTACCAGGCCACATGCCCTCAACATTGGGAGGGTGCTTTGGGGTAGCCCCCCAAAACACCTTGTCCCCATGTTGATGAGGACAAGGGCCTCATCCCCACAACCCTGGCCGGTGGTTGTGGGGGTCTGCGGGCGGGGGGCTTATCGGAATCTGGAAGCCCCCTTTAACAAGGTGACCCCCAGATCCCGGCCCCCCCCTGTGTGAAATGGTAAGGGGGTACATAAGTACCCCTACCATTTCACGAAGAAAGTGTCAAAAATGTTAAAAATGACAAGAGACAGTTTTTGACAATTCCTTTATTTAAATGCTTCTTCTTTCTTCTATCTTCCTTCATCTTCTGGTTCTTCTGGTTCTTCTGGCTCTTCTGGTTCTTCCTCCGGCGTTCTCGTCCAGCATCTCCTCCGTGGCGTCTTCTGTCTTCTTCTCCTCGGGCCGCTCCGCACCCATGGCATGGGGGGGAGGCTCCCGCTCTTCTCTTCTTCTTTTCTTCTCTTCTTCTCTTCTTCTTTTCTTCTTTTCTTCTCCGGGCCGCTCCGCAATCCATGCTGGCATGGAGGGAGGCTCCCGCTGTGTGACGGCGCTCCTCGTCTGACAGTTCTTAAATAACGGGGGGGGGGGCCACCCGGTGACCCCGCCCCCCTCTGACGCACGGTGACTTGACGGGACTTCCCTGTGGCATTCCCCGTGACGTCACAGGGAAGTCCCGTCAAGTCACCGTGCGTCAGAGGGGGGCGGGGTCACCGGGTGGCCCCGCCCCCCCGTTATTTAAGAACTGTCAGACGAGGAGCGCCGTCACACAGCGGGAGCCTCCCTCCATGCCAGCATGGATTGCGGAGCGGCCCGGAGAAGAAAAGAAGAAAAGAAGAAGAGAAGAAGAGAAGAAAAGAAGAAGAGAAGAGCGGGAGCCTCCCCCCCATGCCATGGGTGCGGAGCGGCCCGAGGAGAAGAAGATAGAAGACGCCGCGGAGGAGATGCTGGACGAGAACGCCGGAGGAAGAACCAGAAGAGCCAGAAGAACCAGAAGAACCAGAAGATGAAGGAAGATAGAAGAAAGAAGAAGCATTTAAATAAAGGAATTGTCAAAAACTGTCTCTTGTCATTTTTAACATTTTTGACACTTTCTTCGTGAAATGGTAGGGGTACTTATGTACCCCCTTACCATTTCACACAGGGGGGGCCGGGATCTGGGGGTCACCTTGTTAAAGGGGGCTTCCAGATTCCGATAAGCCCTCCGCCCGCAGACCCCCACAACCACCGGCCAGGGTTGTGGGGATGAGGCCCTTGTCCTCATCAACATGGGGACAAGGTGTTTTGGGGGGCTACCCCAAAGCACCCTCCCAATGTTGAGGGCATGTGGCCTGGTACGGTTCAGGAGGGAGGGGGGGCCGCACTCTCGTCCCCCCCTCTTTTCCTGCGGCCTGCCAGGTTGCGTGCTCGGATAAGGGTCTGGTATGGATTTTTGGGGGGACCCCACGCCGTTTTTTTTTTTTTTTTTTTTGGCGCGGGGTTCCCCTTAAAATCCATACCAGACCTGAAGGGTCTGGTATGGAATTTAGGGGGAACCCCACGTCATTTTTTTTTTTAAATTTTGGCCGGGGTTCCCCTTAATATCCATACCAGACCTGAAGGGCCTGGTATGGAATTTAGGGGGACTCCCACGTCATTTTTTTTTTTTAATTTTGGTTCGGGGTTCCCCTTTGGGGAATTCCCATGCCGTTTTTATCAATGAACTTCTATGTGTATTGTCGGCAATGCAATAGCCGCGAGTAGTTTTAAATGAGTTTTTTCCTTCAAAATGTCATTTTGCTGTCAGACTGTTCTAAACACAGGAAACATGCGCCCCTTTACAGGCACACTATAGACACCCCCCAGGTACAAAATTTAAAGGGATATTACACTTTTATTGATTGACTTTAAGCATTATTAAAATCACTGCTCCTGAAAAAACGGCCGTTTTTAAAACTTTTTTTTGCATTGATCCATGTCCCCTGGGGCAGGACCCAGGTCCCCAAACACTTTTTATGACAATAACTTGCATATTAGCCTTTAAAATTAGCACTTTTGATTTCTCCCATAGACTTTTAAAGGGTGTTCCGCGGCATTCGAATTTGCCGCGAACACCCCAAATTGTTCGCTGTTCTGTGAACTTGCGAACAGCCAATGTTCGAGTCGAACATGAGTTCTTATACGAGGGCAAAGGGCATGAGGTAGAGAGAGGTCGCAGGTAGCTGCCACTGTCGATCAATATCTCAATACCGCATGCACTAAGGCAGAAACCCCTAAAGAGGGAGGGGGGGAGAAAACGAGGGGACTATTCCGGTACCAGGTATGTTTACTAATAGTAATAAACAGTGATAGTGACAAAAACTGTAAAAAAATATAAAAATTCCATTTTAATAGAAACCATGATTAAAAGATTGTAACAATGACACATACAGTTGCAATTAAAAAACGGGAGCAATGCATACAACCAATTAAATTACAACTTGTAGTGGTGTAGACACAAATAAAGCTTGAGTTCTCGACCGGTTTCGCGGTTTCACCGCTTCCTCAGGAGAGCAATATCTGTGGTGCAACATACAGTAAATGTAGTAAATACAATCATACACAAATTATACAGGGATATAGGAAAGCAGCAAGAACAGTGAACAATACGTTATATAATATACAAGATAAATAGAATAAGGATGGGCTCACCCGTTCTATGGTTGCCTGTGGGTACGCATGGCCCCAAGTGGTTCCCCCCGCGGCGAACACAGGGGATGACTAAACAGACCCTGGGTAGATAATTGTATAATAAGATAGAGTGAATAAGGAGAAATGAATTAAGGGGAGGGGTAGAGTGGGGGGTGCCAGTGATGTATTATTTAGAAAATAAAACAGTGTGCAAGTAAGCAAGGAACCACGGGAAGTGTGTGAATAGGGGAATTGGGAGGGAAGGAAAAGGGGGGGGGGGGGGGGGGAAGAAACTCGAACTCGAAGCTCATCCCTATATATAATATATATATACACATCCCAGTTTTGTGCAGCTACATCTCACTGCAGGCCATTAGTATGTCTGGAAGGCCAACAAGGAGAGGCAGACAGTCACAAGCCAATAAAAGAGGGCAAGCAGGCTCTGTGTCTAGAGACAACAGTGCTGGTAGTGGACACGGTGCATCCTCATCAGTACGTGGCCGTGGGACATGCTTGGCCTTTTTTTCGGCAGCTGGCTGTGTTGAGCTGCAACATGCAGAGGACTTGGTCGAGTGGATGACCAAGCTGTCCTTATCCTCCTCATCCTCTCTCACCCAAGCTCAGGGTACTTTGTCTGGCAAAGCATCTGCCAACGCAGCCTCTTCACTCGGCTCAATGGCATCAGTTACTCCTTCCCTAGCCCCGCCATGTCCTCCTGAGGAGCCCCCAAACTGTTTGAGGCAGAGACAATAGCCTGTTAATTGAACTGTCAATTGAATACAACAATGATATTTACCCCCATTGTATAAAACAGCATTTGTTTGAGAAATCTACTCAAGCCAAAAAACTGACAATATCTCTATGACCAACCACTATTGTGTAATGTTATGTCCCATGTACCGTAAGTCTGATTAATAAAAAAAAAATCATATTGTAACAAACGCAACACAATGCATCAGTGACACTGTCCCCCTTGTCCACCTGTTGGAGCACACGTTGCGTGGAATAATGGACAGGGCAGTTGAGGCAGAACAGAGGCAGGAAGAGGAGGACTTCCTTAGCTCTCAAGGCCCTCTTTATCCAGACAGTGTTCCTGCATGCCCGCCTATCACACAGGAAGAGGAGGAGGAGGAGGAGGAGGATTGTGTCAGCATGGAGGTGGAGCCTGGCACTCAGCATCAGCAGCAGTCTTTAAGGGATCATTTACAGTCCCAAAAAACCCATGGACTTGTACGTGGCTGGAAGGAGGTGGCTGCGGATCATGTCGTCCTTAGTGACCCAGAGGACTCCGGACCAAATGCCTCAGCAAACCTACGCTGCATGGCCTCCCTGATCCTGCAAAGCCTGCTGAAGGATCCTCGTATTTGTGGTATCAAGGAGAGGGATCATTACTGGCTGGCAACCCTCCTTGATCCACGTTACAAGGGTAAGGTTGCGGACCTTATTTTGCTGTTGTAGAGGGAGCAGAGGATGAAACATCTTTGGGAGGCCTTGCAGAAAGGTCTGTGCAACGCGTTTCCAGAGACTGGGAGGTTACAAACTCCTGTTCCTGGACAACATGTTGCTGAGGCTCCGGTCAGTCAAAGAAGGAGCGGTGGAGAAGGTGGCCATCTGACCGATGTGTTCAGACAATTCTTTAGTCCGCAGCCCCAAGGTATGATCGGTTCCAGCAACCATCGGTAGCATCTGTTTTACATGGTGCAGGAATACCTAGGGGCAAGATCTGACTTGGACACCTTTCCCACCGAAAATCCTCTGGGTTACTGGGTCTTGAGGATGGATCACTGGCCAGAGCTTGCACAGTATGCAATTGAGCTACTGGCCTGTCCTGCATCCAGCGTTCTTTCAGAACGCACATTCAGTGCTGTTGGAGGCTTTGTAACCAATCACAGGGTGTGCCTGTCCACCGACTCGGTCGATCGACTGACCTTCCTAAAAATGTCTTGGATCACCACCAGATACCAAGCACCTGATGCTGATGTAACCGAATAATTTTTTTAAAAATGTCAGATTCCTTCAAGACTCCCTATGCTGATGCTGAGTGACTATCCTCTTCCTCCTCAATGATCATGCTGATAGCTTGTAAGAATATTTTTGGTTCCGGGCGCCGCCACCAGTGGCTAAGGCCCAATTTTTCAGCCCCTGTTTAACAGGGGTGTGTAATTACAATTTTTGATGCAATACTTTGCAGCAGGGCTCGTTCCTGCGCTCCAATTAGAGTATCTGTGAGGGGTTGCAGTGTTGTGGCACCAGCACCAGTGTCTAAGGCCCAATTTTTCAGCCCCTGTTTAACAGGGGCGTGTAATTACGATTTCTGATTCAATACTTTGCAGCAGGGGTCGTTCCTGCGCTCCGACTAGAATATTTGTGAGGGGTTGCAGTGTTGTGGCACCAGTGCCTAAGGCCCAATTTTTCTGCCCCTGTTCAACAGGTGCATGTAATTACAATTCTTGATATAATATTTCACAGCAGGGCCCATTCCAGCGCCCACCAAGAGCACCACCACCACCATCACCAAATGCCCAATTTTTCTGACCTTGTTCAACAGGGGCATGTAATTACAATTCTTGATCTAATATTTCATATCAGGGCCCTGTGAGGGCTTACAGTGTTGTGGCAACACCAACACCTAAGGCCCCAATTTCTGCTGAGTATATAGGGCAGGCCCCTACTTTCAAACATCCAACTTACAAACTACTCCTACTTGCAAACGGAAGGAGACAACAGGAAGTGAGATGATATCTACTCCTAAGAAGGGAAATTCTCTCCTGTAAGAGTTAATATGGGAAAAACGTTGCTCCTTTCCACTGATGCTTTATCACCAATCCTTGTTTCACTAAAAACACCAAATTTTCAAAAAACATTTGTCATTGGGACAGAAAGTGAGGTGAAATCTTCTGAAGAGGAGCACAGACAGCAAAACAAATGTCACAGGGGTGATAACCCTTCCCTATGTTTTCCAAAAAGCTTAAAATAGATTTTTTGGCTGGAGCTAAACACTTTAAAAATGTACCAGTTCAAAATTACAAACAGATTCTACTTAACAACAAACCTACAGTCCCTGTCTTGTTTGCACCACCTGTATACTGCTGTTCAGAGGGCCCGGGGCCCCACGCCTTTCCTTTTTTTAATTTGGGTGCGGGGTTCCCCTTAATATCCATACAAGACCCAAAGGGCCTGGTAATGGACTGGGGGGTACCCATGCTGTTTGTCTCACTGATTTTCATCCATATTACCGGGACCTGACATTACAATAAAGCCGTAAGCAGTTTTAAATGACTTTTATTCCTTTAAAGATGTAATTTTGTGCAGGGACTGTTCTAAGCAAGGGTAACACGTGCCAATTTACAGGCATACTATAGACACCCCCCAGGTATGATATTTAAAGGAATATTTCACTTTTTGTTTCACTTCAAGCATCATTAAAATCACTGCTCCCGAAAAAACGTCCGTTTTTAAAACTTTTTATGCATTGATACATGTCCCCTGGGGCAGGACCCGGGTCCTCAAACCCTTTTTAGGACAATACCATGCAAATTAGCCTTTAAAATTAGCACTTTTGATTTTGAACGTTCGAGTCCCATAGACTTCAATGGGGTTCTAACCTTTGTGCAAAGTTTCGGTCCGTTAGCAGGTTCTGGTGCGAACCGAACTGGGGGGTGTTCGGCTCGTCCCTACTCTGCAGCAGGGACTGGAGCGTTTGTCAGGATAGAAGGAAAAATAGAGTAAAATACTGTCAAATTCTTGAGGAAAATCTGCTGCCCTCTGCCAGGAAGTTGTCAATAGGAAAAATGATTACCTTCCAACATGACAGCGACCCAAAGCACACAGCAACAATGAGCACACAATAGTTGAAGGAGATAAAGGTGTCCTTGCATTCCCTAGTCAGCACCTAGACTTAAACCCCATTGAAAATCTGTGGAATGACTTGAGGACTGCAGTCCACAAATCAAATTTAACTGAACTAGAGCAGTTCTGCAAAGAAGAGTGGGCAAAACCTAAAGACTAAAGGCTGTAATTAAAACAAAAGGTGGTTCAACAAAATACTGACACAAGAGGGGCGATCCTTTTTCCAACTCGGTGATTCTGTTTTTGATTTTTTTTTCTTCTGACTTAGTTGCAGTACATAGTTATATAGTTAGTTTAAAAAAAGACACAAGTCCATCTAGTTCAACCAAGAAAAAAAAACATAAAACATACAATCCCATATACACAATACTATACCCACAGTTGATCCAGAGGAATGCAAAAAATTAACACGCTGGTCTTATATCTTTCACTTGGATGTTATAAAGTAACATATAGCTGTATAAAACAAAAACTACATCTGTCTTCTTTTCAGGCTTCAAAGAAACAGAATGTGATTATTATAAAAGGGGGTGTATCTTTTCTTTACCCACTATATATGTACAGGCGGTCCCCGAGTTGCAAACATTCCACTTTCAAACGGAGGGAGAAAACAGAAAGTGAGAGGAAATCTACCCCTAGGAAGGGAAATTCACTCCTGTAAGAGTTATCATGGGAAAAAGATGTCTCCACTGTAGCTTTATCACCAATCCTTGTTTCCATGACCACCCAAAATTTCCAAAATCCAATTGTCATAGGGACCGAAAGTGAGGTGAAATCTTTGAAATCTGAACAGGAGCACAGACAGCAAAACAAATGTTACAGAGGTGTTAACCCTTCCCTATGCTATCCAAAAATATTTTTTTTTGGCTGGAGCTACACTTATTAAATGTACCTGTTCCGACTTACAAACAAATTTGACTTAAGAACAAACCTACAGAACCAGGGACCGCCTTGTTTGTAACCCAGGGACTGCCTACTGGGATCAGCTTTAAACACTGAGGCACAATGTAATATTTATGAAGCTCTCCCCCTCAGAATTGATACTCTGAAGCTTACTTTCTGCTTTGAAGTGAATCTCCAGCAAACATTTTGGTTATGTTCGCTGGCCATACACTATTTGAAATTTGGGTGGTTCAGGGTTAAAACCCTGGCAATGGTTTTTATTGTTGCTTCCTCCTGAAAAAAAAGACAGCTATTAAAATTGTTCACTTCTTCAAAGTTTTTGAACAGGGAAACATTAGATCTTCATTCAAACAGTGCATACATTTAAAGGAGATATACTTGAACAAATTACCCACAAATTGACATGGAGCATTCATTTTCATGATATAAATTAACACAAAAAAAAACAGATTTGTCACATACAGAAAGTACCACTCCTACATTCACCACCACTTCAAGTCCATTAAATTAGAATCAGTGTTGCAGATTAGCCTGTCTTATTTAAACCACAGATATCTAGGGTCTGGTGTTTTATGTGCTTTTGTGGTCTCATGTGAAGATCAAAAGTGCTCTCCGAGGCCCTTAGAATAAAGTTTGTGGATGCCTATAAGTCTGGCAAGGGATTTGAAAAGATTGACAAATTATCTTAAATCAATCATTCCACCTTGAGCAAAATGGATTTCACATGATTGCTAATTTGTTCAGGACTTTTCCAGAAAATTCAGCCTCAAAAGCTGACCATTTGATGCTAAAAACAGTTAAAAAAAAACCCTTAAAATTCAATTGCAGGATCTGCAAGTAGTTTCAGCAGTTGATGTCAAAATGCATGCATCTACGAACAAAAAGAGATTGCACCAGTTTACTGGGGCTTCAGTATGTCATGGATAGAGATAGGAAGGCCTGGAAAAAAACAGAAAAATTGTGAAAAAAAAATGTTTTTCTTTCAATTCGTTCAGGTGCTTATCTAATAGTTTCTTGAAACTATCGATGCCCCCCCGCTGGCACCACCGCCTGTGGAAGGGAATTTCACATCCTTGCCACTCTTACAGTAAAGAACCCTCTATGTAGTTTAAGATTAAACCTCTTTTCTTCTAATTTTAATGAGTGGCTACCAGTCTTGTTAAACTCCCTTCTGCAAAAAAGTTTTATCCCTATTTTGGGGTCACCAGTATGGATGGGCTGTCTGTTCGGGTCAAACATGAGTTCGACTGGAACATTGGCTGTTCGCCGAATAGCGAACAATTTGGGGTGTTCGCAGCAAATTCAAAAGCTGTGGAACACCCTTTAAAAGTCTATGGGAGAAATCAAAAGTGCTAATTTTAAAGGTTAATATGCAAGGTATTGTCATAAAACATGTTTGGGGGCCTGGGTCCTGCCCCAGGGGACATGTATCAATGCAAAAAAAGTTTAAAAAACGGCCATTTTTTCAGGAGCAGTAATTTTAATAATGCTTAAAGTGAAACAATAAAAGTGAAATATTCCTTTAAATTTCGTACCTGGGGGGTGTCTATAGTATGCCTGTAAAGTGGCGCACAGTCCGAAAGCAAAATGACATTTCTAAAGGATAAAAAAAGTCATTCAAAAGTACTAGCGGTAGCGCTGGCTGCTATAGAGAATTGTCGGGTCTCTGCAATACTCATAAAAGTCATTGAAAAAAACGGCCTGGGATTCCCCCACAGTGCATTACCAGGCCCTTTGGGTCTGGTATGAATATTAAGGGGAACCCCCTAACCAAAATTTTTTTAAAAAGTGCGTGGGGGTCCCCCTCAAAATCCATACCAAACCCTTCAGGTCTGGTATGGATTTTAAGAGGAACCTCGCGCCAAAATGTAAAAAAAATGGCGTGGTGGTCCCCCTAAAAATCCATAAAAGACCCTTATCCGAGCACATAACCTGGCAGGCCGCAGGAAAAGAGGGGGGACGAGAGAGCGCCACCCCCCTCCTGAACCGTATCAGGCCACATGCCCTCAACATGGGGAGGATGTCCCCATGTTCATGGGGACAAGGGCCTCATCCCCAAAACCCTTGCCCGGTGGTTGTGGCGGTATGCGGGCGGGGGGCTTATCGGAATATGGAAGCCCCCTTTAACAAGGGGACCACCAGATCCAGCCCCCCCGTGTGAAATGGTAATGGTTACCATTTCACAAAAAAAGTGTTAAAAATGTTAAAAAAGACAAGAGATGGTTTTTGACAATTCCTTTATTAATGTCTTCTTATTTCCCCGCTTCTTCTTCCATCTTCTTCTGGTCTTCATTCGGTTTTCTTCCTCCATCTTGTTCTTCCCCCGCTTCTTCTTCTGCTTCTTCCTCCGATCCTCTGCTTCTACCTTTGGTCGATGCTTGTTAAACCGGGCTTCCAGATTCCGATAAACCCCCCACCCACATACCCCCACAACCACTGGGCAAGGATTGTGGGGATGAGGCCCTTGTCCCCATCAACATGAGGACATCCTCCCCATGTTGAAGGCATGTGTCCTGGTACGGTTCAGGAGGGGGGGGCGCTCTCTCTTCACCCCCTCTTTTCCTGCAGCCTGCCAGGTTACGTGCTTAGATAAGGGTCTGGTATGGATTTTGAGGGGGACCCCCATGCCATTTTTTTTTATTTTGGCGCAGGGTTCCCCTTAATACCCATACCAGACTTGAAGGGCCTGGTATCGAATTTGGGGGGACCCCCATGCATTTTTTTTTTAAATTTTGGTTCGGGGTTCCCCTTAATTTTCATACCAGATCCAAAGGGCCTGGTAATGCACTGTGGGGGAATCCCAGGCCGTTTTTTTCAATGACTTTTATGAGTATTGTAGAGACCCGTCAATTCATTATAGCAGCCGGCGCTACCGCTAGTACTTTTAAATGACTTTTTTTTTCCTTTAGAAATGTCATTTTGCTCTCGGGACTGTTGTAAACACAGGAAACATGCGCCACTTTACAGGCATACTATAGACACCCCCCAGGCACGAAATTTAAAGGAATATTTCACTTTTATTGTTTCACTTAAAGCAATATTAAAATCACTGCTCCCGAAAAAAATGAGGTTTTTAAAACTTTTTTTTGCATTGATACATGTCCCCCGGGGCAGGACCAGGGTCCCGAAATTTTTTTTATGACAATAACTTGCATATTAACCCTTAAAATTAGCACTTTTGATTATCCATGTTCGTGCCCCTTAAACTTTAACGGTTTTCGCGTGTTTGAACAAATTTTTTGCCTGTTCTCATGTTCTGCTGCGAATTGAACAAGAGGGTGTTCGGCCCATCCCTAGTCACCAGTATGGTATTTGACTCCGAGGTCCATCCCGGGAGTCCCTCCTAGATTCCTTCCTAGATTTCCATCCTAGATTCCGCAAGAGGTTCTCCCTCCAGTGTATAGATTGCATTCATATTTTTGCCACCCAAATGCATTATTTTACATTTTTCTACATTGAACCTCATTTGCCCACCCCATTAATTTGTTCAGATCTTTTTGCAAGGTTTCCACATCCTGCGGAGAAGTTAATTCTGAAGTCTTAATTTATTGCAAGTTCTCTCAGCTGAAGACAAACAAATCCTGGAATACAGTTCAAGTAACACTGCACTTCCAAATCCAGTTCTCAAACAAGAGAAGTATGCATTTCTGCCACTAGGGGGCACTGCAGGGGAAAGGCTCCTATCCAGTTCTCAAACAAGAGAAATATGCATTTCTGCCACTAGGAGGCACCGCAGGCGAAATGCTCCAGTTTAGTCTGTTTGCGGGTCCATCTTGTCCCTCCCACAACGTGTAGGCCTGGGTCTGCAGTGCAGTGCCACTGCCTCGACTCGTGGCCCTCGCCTTGCCTCACCTCCGCTCCTCAGCTCAGTTTGTCAGGCTGTCAGCAGTCAGGTCAGTGTCACCTTGTTTGGCCTGCCCTGGCCTGCAGTGGTCGCACGCTGGTCCTCCTGAGTCCTTGCACCGGGCGGCGAACCCTGCCGCTGGTCACTCTCCATCTCCGGGACCTCCTCCTCGAGTCTGGCTGTGCCGCTGTGTGCTCACTGCCTATGATGATATTAGCGCGTGCTTTGTCTCCCGCTGGCCACTGCTTTATGAAGTTAGGCCGTGCGTGACACGTCATCACGATGCGCGCCGCCTATCATAACGTCACACGTCCCGACTCCCGGCGCTCATCCTCGCTCATGCGCAGTGCGGCACCGCACTTTCATGGGGGACTCAGGGCTAATAATTTTTAAATAAATGGCCGAGACTCGGGGCTTTTCGGGGTCACATTCGGGGCTTCAGCCACCCCCTCCCCGATGCCCCTGGGTAACAGTATGTCATGACAAATCACATTCAATGAAATCCAAATATAAACTATTACTAAATACAACTAGAACAGGTATCAATGGTTATCAATAAAATAACAGATAAGGTTCCAGGACTACAATATAAAGTATCTGTAAACGGTGGGCTATAGCCTCTTCAACAAATATATCCTGTATCTGGTTTTGTAGTGTGGCGGAAAACAAACATAGAAACTTAATAGTCATGGACATACCAGGAGAGAAGAAAAAAGACACTATCTAGCAGGCACCAAACCACTGCAAGGTGCAAGACGTAGACCCCACACAATATAGGTTTTTCTGTCCCACCCTCACAGTAGCTGCACCCAACGATTAATGCATACCGAGTGATAAAACAGAAGATACAAAAAAAAAGAAAAGCAGACGTGAGAGAATGGGGGGGGGGCTTCGGCAGAGTCGGCGGCACAAGGCGTTGTCCTCCCACCGAGGGATCAGCTTAAGAATAGGTCAAATAGTCATCCGAGAACCAAAACATGTCCCAGTATAGCCAGTGTGTGTTATGTACCTCCTTCCTATCCCTGAGGGCAGCCGTTAAGTCTTCCATCTGTGGAATGTCGTTCATCCTGGCAAACCATTGTAGCACCGTTGGTGAAGCTTGCTGTTTCCACATGCTGGGAACACATG
Organism: Aquarana catesbeiana; assembly: GCF_042186555.1. Taxonomy (NCBI): domain Eukaryota; kingdom Metazoa; phylum Chordata; class Amphibia; order Anura; family Ranidae; genus Aquarana; species Aquarana catesbeiana. The sequence goes on from NC_133330.1 coordinate 149,180,207, forward strand.
CCCTAGCTGCATTTAATAGATTTACGATATCTCTTGCTGGACATCGGGGTCTGGTTCAGAAGCACTGCCGTCGGGTTTTCCAAAAGGGAGACATCTGTAAGTTTGTATACAATCTGCAGGACACCTTTCTATATTCTTTAGAATTCTTACATTGTGTTAGAATTTTTACTTCCTCATTCTGCACTGGTAGTGTAGTCTTGGCTTTCACTGGGAGACAGCTGATGGGAGGAAAGGCACACACCCCCACCCCACATAGGCAGAGACTTGCAGAGCTGTGCTGTGACAAGACAAGCTATCTGCTAATATATTTATAGCAACCTCCCCCGACACAAACTTCAGGCTGCTTTTATTTCCCAGGAGGGCCAGTTAGGACACTAAGATTGATTTAATGATTTATTAAGTAGAAAAAACACACAACAATTTAATGAAACAGAACAGACCAATTGTGTACCTCACAGATAAATTTAAAAAAGACAACGTTGTCATGTTTAAAAAAGGGGATCACAGCTGCGCATGCATCACATCACATCACGCGTGCTGTTGAGGTGGTATTTTAACTGCGCATACAGGTGCTTTTAAGGCGGTCTAAGAAGTTCCTTTCGTACGCTAAGTATCCAGCCTCCGTTCAAACTCCGTTTCAAGAACTTCACTTGTGCAGCGAGCTGACGATCCCCCGATCGACGTGCTGATGTCACGCTGACACATTTCGCTAGCCTTGCACACAGAGGCGGCTCTAGGCTTTGTGAGGCCTTAGGCAAAACCTAGACATGAGGCCCCACTCACGCCCATAATGGGAAAAATAATTCAAGCGACAAAAAAATAAACTGTATAAATTACATATATTAAGAGCTTTGAAGTGCTGGTGTCAGTGCTCTCTATCTCGGTGCTGGTGTCAGCGCTCATTATCTTGGTGCTGGTGTCAGTGTTCTCTATCTCGGTGCTGGTGTCAGTGAAGGAGATAGCAGCGGAGAAGCCAATCAGCAGGCAGTGCCAGTACAGGATGCAGAGTGCCCAGCCCACCATGGCTGAGGATCAGCATTGGACTGGGACCTTCCAATCCCCCTCGTAGTGGAGTCCCGCATAGGTGGGTGTAAGGGCAGGGCGGAGGGAGGGGTCAGGGGCTGCCAGTCACAGGTGGGCACCCTTGGACTGAGCTGTCCTTACTGTTTGTGACACTGATGATCAGGAGGAAGGGAGTGGAGTGCATGGGACAGGACAAGGGGTGGATATAAAGACCAGTCTGTGGCTGAGGGATGCTGGAGGGGGGGGCTGGCTCTCTCTCATGTTGGTGGTCGCTGGCTGCAGAAGGGATTGTGGCATGGTAGCTGTGCCTCTCCCTGCAGCTGGAGCCCCGGTTCCCCCTCCCCCCCACACTGATTGACAGCCCCAGAGAGAGAGAGAGGCGGCCCGGTCTGGACACCTCTTCTTTCCTACCTACCTTTCCATCGGCTTCATACAGCGCTTGTGGGGCCTCCTTCGCGGGACCTTCCTCTTCCCCTCCTTGCCAATGCATGCCAGATTCCTCCTCTGGGTGTGAGTGGACCGCTCAGCTGAGCACTCCAGTGTTGGGGGGATAACGGCCGGGGGGACGCGATCTGCGTCTCCGGAGCAGCAGGAAACTTTTTGCTCCGGCTGCTGGAACCTCCTCCCCTTCTCCTACCCTGGACAACATGGCGCTGGCCCTGCCTCCTCCTCAAGACAGAGCCACACTCCATCCTCTCTCTCCGCTGCCTGGCCGTGGAACACACAGGCAATGTTAAACCACTGCTGGCCGGAGCCTAACACCGCTTGCAGAGGCATTGTTGTCAGCAGAGGCAGCTCTTCAATGAGGCAGTGGTGGGGTCCCTATGAGTGCGAGGCCTTGAGCGACCGCCTTATTTGCCTAATTAGAGAGCCGCCTCTGCTTGCACATTCCTATACCTACAATCCATCCTCCGTGTCTCAGTTGGCTGAACCTGGCCAGTCACTAATCTGTACTGAAGGCACTTGTATTTTCATCATTCCTTTCTGGACTGTATACCAATTAATCCCGTATAAGATTATAGGACGGCCATATATTGACCACCTCACTCAACATCACAAACACCCAATATACCCACCTGATTGTTTATACTCAATTAGCAACTAGAAGCCGTCCAGGCTATGGAATAATAGATTTACCCATTAAGGACTGTATTCCTATTATTACTGGAGTTTTTTGATCAGAGTGTGTGAGTGTGGGTTTGTGAGTGTGTGATGCATGCGCAGCTGCGATCCCCTTTTTTAAACATGACAACGTTGTCTTTTTTAAATTTATCTGTGAGGTACACAAATGGTCTGTTCTGTTTCATTAAATTGTTGTGTGTTTTTTCTACTTAATAAATCATTAAATCAATCTTAGTGTCCTAATTGGCCCTCTCGGGAGAACTATTTTCTCTCTTTTTTGGTATATGCGATTTTAGGGTCGCTAGGACTGCATCTCAGGGTCATCCTTGAGCTGAATGATTGATAAATTATAATTATTGAATTTATAATTAGTATACTCTACACGGTTGATCCAGGCATCCAATATATTTTTTCAGTGCTTTTATCTCCCGTCTCGGAGAACTTGTCAGAAGTTCTCATGCTGATAACAGAGGATGGAACATAACAGCAGAAACACACGGGACTCGGTGCTTCAGAGACAGAGAAGAAAACACTACAGATATATGTGCCTAGGTCAGAATTCATGAATTGGGTTTACATCCGCTTTAACGAACCCCCCCCCCAACCTGGGCCAGCCACTAACTAAAACCATACTCCCGTAAGTAATCATATGTTATATGTAATACTTTTACTCCAAAAAAGAACTATTCACCTTGATACTGAATTTTTTTCCCCCCGTTTGCTTCTGTCAGCAGGCCATAACCCCCTCCTGACAGAACAAGAGAAAGAAGAAATTTGCTATTTTTTCTTTGAAATATTGTTGATATTTCTGTCGGCAGGATGCTAACCCCCTCCTGACAGAAACTGTATAAAGTGAATAGATAGATGTTAGTCTAGGATGCTGTGGTGTTTTGTCTTCTTTTAGGATCTTCTGGGATGGGACAGCTGTCCATCCACTCTGGCAGGAGTCAAGACCTATGCGAGCAGAGAATCTCTTCTGAGGGGGAGATGCTCTGGCTCAACCTTGTATTGTATTGAGTGTTATTGTTAGCTACAGGGACCTGTAGTTAGGTGTGTGTGTTATACTGTACACAATGTAAATACCCACCAGATACTTTACTATATATTTTTATACGTATTTATTTGTACATATCCCCGTCCAAGTTATTTTCTTTCCCCCCTTCCAATTTATCATATGGGATGCCTTTGCTCCTGGGCCCAGGAGCCATTTATCAAATTTTCCCAGCCGAGGGACTGGCTGGATTTTGGTGGGGGGTGAGTGTAGCACCCTCTAGGTAGGTAGGTGCTACAGTGAGGATTTTTGGTTAGGGTTAGGTAAATTTAGGCAGGCCTGACTAGCAGCCAGGCCTGTTTGTTTTGATTTGGTCTGGGCTGGGAGTGGATCAGGGTAACAGCTAGTGACTCACAGGCAGAATCACTGAGACCTCCCTCTTCTTTCCAGAAGGTTCTGAAAAGAGAGGAGGAGAGGAGAGGTGGAGCTGTCTGGGGTATTCTAGGGAGCCCTGACCAATCCCCAACTTGGATTGGCAGGGGGCTGGCCTCCTTAAATACCCAGGTCAGCCCACCTGGGAAGGGGTTGGAGTTGTTCAGAGCTTTGGAGATGGAATTCTAGGCTGTTGGGGACTTTGAAGGAGCCCCCCCTTTGAAGGAGCATGCAGTCTGGGAAGGGTGCAGAGCCAGTGGAGTGGACTGTGGTGTCATGGGCAGTGGAGAGGGGCAGCTGCAGCCAGGAGAGCTGACAGGGCCTGAAAGATGGGTTACTGGGCACAGTAGTCGAAATTAGGACAGCTAGCACCAGGAACTTTCTATTGCTACACTATAGGGGCCCGTGTTCCCTGCCTGAAAAAGGCAGTTGCTATGGCCTGGCTGAGCCAGTGTCAGGCCTAACCACGCGGTGCTAGCTGTGCCTGGAAGCTCAATTAAGTAACGTGCTGGAGGAGCTGAGGATTAATAGTCTGCAGCAAGAATTGTGCTGGAGGGAGATTGGCATGTATATACAGGAATGTATATAGTTTGTCCCAAGCAAGTGCTACCAATTTCATTGGGCTTTCTTCTCCCTCCATGCCTGCCCGGCGCAATCCTAGTGGTACATCCTCTTCTGTTCTTTGAGCTATGATCTCCATTGGGTGATTCATTAACACATGGGGTCAGTACGGTTAACTTTATGTATGAATGTTTTTGCATATGATTATTGTATAAACATCATTGAATTCTGTTCATGTTTACAATCATGTGTATTTTTAATTATAGATTGATTTTTCAAAAAACAGGAATTATATAACCTATTGTTATGTTGAAATGCATTGAATTTCTTCTGTCCTATCCTTGACAGTTTATTTCTAGGTTATTCCATTGGTTTGACTCCATGCTGTCAATTATACCATGTGTTTGTTGTTTTTATTGATCAATTTTTTTTTTCGATCATATATTGTATTTACTTGTCCCAATAAATTTTGTACTTTTATAACATTATTGTTTTTGGTCCATTAAAATCCCACTTTTTGAGGAATGTTCTTTTCACCAATTTCATTGGGCATGCCAATAATCCCTTATCCCATCCAAGTTCAATCCTCTCCATAAAATACAAAAACAAAGTTTATGGACTGTTCATTGTCTTTGAGTGTCTGAGAAGTGAATGCCGGGCTGGGCAGGGTGACAGGGGGGCCACATCACTTTGCAGCCCCTACGGGGGTACCCCTACATTTCATTCATGACAAACCACTAAAGGAGAAAACACATGGAATATGGCATGTCATTAACCCATATCCATAAAAATGTGAGGGGACATGCATCAATGCAAAAAAAAGTTTTTAAAACAACCGTTTTTTCAGGAGCAGTGATTTTAAGAATGCTTAAAATGAAACAATGAAAATTAAATATTCCTTTAAATATCTTGCCTGGGGGTCCCCTTAGTCTGCCTGTATAGTGGCGCATCTGTCTGATGTGTTTTACAGTCCCGCAGCAAAATGACAAAATGTAATTTAAAATTGTAATGCTGTAATGTATTGTCGGATCCTGATAGTGTAGATAAAAATCAATGAAAAAAACAGCGTGGTCCCCCCAGTCCATACCAGGCCCTTCAGGTCTGGTATGGATATTAAGGGGAACCCCCAATAAATTTAAGGGGAACTCTTAACAAAATAAAAAAAAAAAAACAGCTTGGGGTCCCCTCCCCCAAAATCCATACCAGGCCCTTACCCGAACATGCAGCCTGGAAGACACACTGATAAAAATGATTTTGTTGGTTTGTAATTTTACTATAAAAATGTTATAATTTTCAACAAATAAATAAATGTTAATTAATTTACTTTGATATTTTAAGTACCTTACTTAATTTTCATTAGTGCTTAAAACACACCTTTACATTTACAAAAATAATGTATAATATTGAGTAATCTAGAAAAAACGTTAAAGGTATCTGCATTTCCATATTTTAATTGAGTTACATTTACTTAAAAAAAATATCTTTTCATTTGACTGAAATTGTGAAAGCAGATATTTGCCAAACATGCAACTGCACAAGTTTTGATGCTGTAATTTTAAAGAGTTTGACATCTTTTGGAACTTTGAGGCACATCAGGACAAAAGAGCGCCGCGAGTAACAAGAATTTTTCCAAGTCACTACAAAGCCATGCAATGGCATTGAAAGATAAGAGTGAACATTGAACAAATTATCATTCACATGCTTTAAATGTTGCTAACCACTTTGTGCTCAACCTATTGCAGATTGATATCCACAACGTGGCTCCATTATCTTGACTAGGCGTCATATGATGTCCAGCAGGATAAGCTGCTCGTGTGTGCCCCCGGGGGCGCGCAGCGTGGCGATTGGCGGTGCTGTGTATAACTCTGACACACCGCATCTCCGATCGTGGTAAAGAGCCTATGATGTAGGTTCTTAACCACTTCAATACCGGGCTATAGTTATATGAGGTCCACAGATGGGATCTCCCATCCTGGGTGGGCGTCATATGACGTCCTCGGCTTCTTGCCACTCCTCGGGGATGAGTCTTGTCACCCTGACACAGCCCAACCCTGATCGCAGTAAAGAGATAATAAAATTGGCTCTTTACCATGTGACCGGTGACCGGCTGTGTCCAATCACAGCCAGTCACAGAATGTCAACAAACCGAGGTAACGAGATGTTACCAGGTTCTCCTCCTCACACACCGATCGTGTGTAAGAAGGAGATTGCGGTAACATCTTGTTACCACTTACAGTACACACCAACACACACTGATTGCCCCCCCTAATAAAGAGGACCTGTCACCACCCATCAAAGTACCTGTCACCATCCATCAAAGTACCTTTCACAGCCCATCTGAGTACCTGAGTACCTGTCACAGCCCATCTTAGTACCCGAGTACCTGAGTACCTGTCACAGCCCATCTGAGTACCCAAGTAATCGTCACAGCCCATCTGAGTACCCGAGTACCTGTCACAGCCCATCAGTGTACCTGAGTACCTGTCACAGTCCATCTGAGTACCCGAGTACCTGTCACAGGCCATCTGAGTACTCGAGTACCTGAGTACCTGTCACAGTATATCTGAGTACCCGAGTACCTGAGTACCTGTCACAGCCCATCTGAGTACCTGAGTACCTGTCACAGTATATTTGAGTACCCGAGTACCTGAGTACCTGTCAAAGCCCATCTGTGTACCTGAGTACCTGAGTACCTGTCACAGTCAATCTGAGTACCCAAGTACCTGTCACAGCCCATCTGAGTACCCCGAGTACCTGAGTACCTGTCACAGCCCATCTGAGTACCCAAGTACCTGTCACAGTCCATGTGAGTACCCAAGTACTTGTCACAGCCCATCTGAGTACCCGAGTACCTGTCACAGTATATCTGAGTACCCAAGTACCTGAGTACCTGTTACAGCCCATCTGAGTACCTGAGTACCTGTCACAGTATATCTGAGTACCTGAGTACCTGAGTACCTGTCACAGTTCATCTGAGTACCCGAGTACTTGAGTACCTGTCACAGTCCATCTGAGTACCCGAGTACCTGTCACAGCCCATCTGAGTACCCGAGTACCTGAGTACTTGTCCCAGTTCATCTGAGTACCCGAGTACCTGAGTACCTGTCACAGTCCATCTGAGTACCTGTCACAGCCCACCTGAGTACCTGTCACAGTCTATCTGAGTACCTGTCACAGTTTATCTGAGTACACAAGTACCTGAGTACCTGTCAGCACCCATCTGTGTACCTGAGTACCTGAGTACCCGTCACAGTCAATCTGAGTACCCAAGTACCTGTCACAGTCAATCTGAGTACCCAAGTACCTGTCACAGCCCATCTGAGTACCCCGAGTACCTGAGTACCTGTCACAGCCCATCTGAGTACCCAAGTACCTGTCACAGTCCATCTGAGTACCCAAGTACTTGTCACAGCCCATCTGAGTACCCGAGTACCTGTCACAGTATATCTGAGTACCCAAGTACCTGAGTACCTGTTACAGCCCATCTGAGTACCTGAGTACCTGTCACAGTATATCTGAGTACCTGAGTACCTGTCACAGTTCATCTGAGTACCCGAGTACTTGAGTACCTGTCACAGTCCATCTGAGTACCCGAGTACCTGTCACAGCCCATCTGAGTACCCGAGTACCTGAGTACCTGTCCCAGTTCATCTGAGTACCCGAGTACCTGAGTACCTGTCACAGTCCATCTGAGTACCTGTCACAGCCCACCTGAGTACCTGTCACAGTCTATCTGAGTACCTGTCACAGTTTATCTGAGTACACAAGTACCTGAGTACCTGTCAGCACCCATCTGTGTACCTGAGTACCTGAGTACCCGTCACAGTCAATCTGAGTACCCAAGTACCTGTCACAGCCCATCTGAGTAGCCCGAGTACCTGAGTACCTGTCACAGCCCATCTGAATACCCAAGTACCTGTCACAGTCCATCTGAGTACCCAAGTACTTGTCACAGCCCATCTGAGTACCCGAGTACCTGTCACAGTATATCTGAGTACCCAAGTACCTGAGTACCTGTTACAGCCCATCTGAGTACCTGAGTACCTGTCACAGTATATCTGAGTACCCGAGTACCTGAGTACCTGTCACAGCCCATCTGAGTACCCGAGTACCTGAGTACCTGTCCCAGTTCATCTGAGTACCCGAGTACCTGAGTACCTGTCACAGTCCATCTGAGTACCTGTCACAGCCCACCTGAGTACCTGTCACAGTTTATCTGAGTACACGAGTACCTGAGTACCTGTCAGCACCCATCAGAGTACACGAGTACCAGTCACCAGCCCATCAGAGTACCCAAGTACCTATCTGTAGCCCATCAGAGTACCCGAGTACCTGTCACCAGGCCATCAGAGTACTCGAGTACCTATCACCAGGCCATCAGATTACCCTTGTACCTGTCATTAGGCCATCAGAGTACCCGAGTACCTGTCGCCAGGCCATCAGAGAACCCGAGTACCTGTCACCAGGCCATCAGAGTACCTGAGTATTTATCTCCAGCCCATCAGAGTACCCGAGTACCTGTCATCAGCCCATCAGAGTACCTGAGTACCTATCACCAGCTCATCAGAGTAACTGAGTACCGGTCAACATCCCATCAGAGTAATCGAGTAACTGTCAGCAGCCCATCAGAGTAACCGAGTTCCTGTCACCAGCCCATCAGAGTAACCGAGTACCTGTCTCCAGCCCATCAGAGTACCCGAGTACCTATCTGCAGCCCATGCCTCATAGAATATACGTTGGGGTGTTTGCTTTTCAAAATGGGGTAATTTTGTGGGTAATTCCACTGTCCTGGTGCTCAAGGACCTTCAAAAGTGTAATAGGTAGGAATTACATGAGATGTGTAATTTATGCTCCTAGAACACCTGAAGGTACTACTTCAATGTTGGGCCTCTGTATGTGGTCAGGCTGTGTAAAAGTCTCATGCATGTTGTATCGCCATACTCAGGAGGAGAAGCAGAATGTGTTTTGGGGTGTCATTTTTGCTATATACATGCTATGTGTTAGAAATATCTTATAAATTGACAACTTTCTGTAAAAAAAAAAATAAAAAAAAGATTTTAATTTTCTTTCCACGTTTTCTGAAGACTTGTGTAAAAAAATGTAACTGTTCAAAAGACTCATAATGCCTCATAGAATATACGTTGGGGTGTTTGTTTTCCAAAATGGGGTAATTTTGTGGGTGATTTCATTGTCCTGGTGCTCCAGGGCCTTCAAAGGTGTAATAGGTTGTTAGGAAATTAGAGGTGTAATTTATGCTCCAAGAACGCCTGACGGTGCTCCCTGCATGTTGGGCCTCTGTATGTGGACTAGCTGTGTAAAAGTCTCACACATGTTGTATCGTTATACTCAGGAGGAGTAGCAGAATGTGTTTTGGGGTGTCATTTACATGCTTTGAGTTAGAAATATCTTATAAACGGACCACTTTGTGTAAAAAAAAATACATTTTAATTTTTTTTCGTTTTCCGAAGACTTGTGGAAAAAAAATGAAAAATGATGAGTAGCAGAATGTATTTTGGGGTGTAATTGGAAGTATGCATATGCTGTGTGTGAGAGAAATAACTTGTTATTATGACAATTTTGTGAAAAAAAATTCTTAATTTTCCCAAGAATTGTGGGAAAAAATTACAACTTCAAAAAACTCACCATGCCCCTTACTAAATACCTTTGACTGTCTACTTTTCAAAAATTGGTCATTTGGGGGGTATTTGTACTTTCCTGACATTTCAGGTCCTCAAGAAATGAGGCCGTCAGTGCATTAGGTGTGATCAATTTTCAATGATTTGCACCACAGCTTGTAGACTCTATAACTTTCACAGAGACTTATGCCCTGTACACACAATAGGATTTTCCAGTGGAAAATGTGTGATAGGACCTTGTTGTCAGAAATTCTGAATGTGCGTAGGCTCCATCACACATTTTCCATAGGAATTTCTGACACACAAAGTTTGAGAGCTTGCTATAAAATTTTCCGACAACAAAATCCGTGAGTACACAAATCCAACGCACAAAGTGCCACGCATGCTCAGAATAAATTAAGAGACGTAAGCTATTGGCTACTGCCCCATTTATAGTCCCATGTTTTACGTCACCGCGTTCAGAACGATCGGATTTTCTGTCAACTTTGTGCGACCGTGTGTGTGCAAGACAAGTTTGAGCCAACATCCGTCGGAAAAAATCCATGGATTTTGTTGTCGGAATGTCCGATCAATGTCCGACCGTGTGTATAGGGCATAAGGCTACTTTCACACTGAGGCGCTTTGCAAGCACTAAATTGCTAAAAATAGCGCCTGCAAAGCACCCTGAAAGAGCCATTCAATTCACTCCAATGTGAAAGCCCCGAGGGCTTTCACACTGGAGCAGTGCGCTTGCAGGTTGGTCAAAAAAGTCCTGCAAGCCGCATCTTTCCATTGAAAACAATGGGGCAGCGCTGCAAACCTGCTGGCAAAGCGCCGCTGCAGCGGCGCTTTGCAGGCGGTCTTAACCCTTTTTCAGCCACTAGCGGGGGTTAAAACCATCCCGTGAGCAACTGAATAGCACCGCTAAAACGACGGTAAAGCGGCGCTAAATATAGCGCCGCTTTACCACCAGCACCCGCCTGCCCCAGTGTGAAAGTAGCCTAAATAATATCCACTAATTTGGGTTATTTTTACCAAAGAGACGTAGCAGTATAAATTTTGACCCACATTTATGAACAAAAATGACTTATTTGCAAAATTTTATCATAGAAACTAAAAAAGTGTTTTTTTCTTCAAAATTTTCGCTCTTTTTTCACTTATGTCACAAACAATAAAAAACCCAGTGGTGATTAAATACCACCAAAAGAAAGCTCTATTTGTATGAAAAAAATGATAAAAATTGATAAAAATGTTGTTTGGGTACAGTGTTGCATGGCTGAGTAATTGGCATTCAAAGTGTAAGAGCGCTGAAAGCTACAAAATTGGTCTGGGCAGGAAGGGTGTATAAATGTCCTGTATTGAAGTGGTTAACCATGTGATCAGCTGTGACCATTAACAACTGATCACAGCAGTAACCAGGAAGTGTCGGTAAATGGCTTTCCTCTGTTCATGCTGACAGGGAGAGACGATTGGCAGCTCTCCTGACAGTGGGGGGGGGGGGGGGGTGTCTGCGCTAATAATCAGCGCATTGATTATCAGTGCAGCCCCCATCAGAGGTGCCAACCAAAATGCCAATCAGTGCCCACCAAATGCCAATTAGTGCCCACCAAAATGTCAATCAGTGCCCATCAAAGTACCAATCAGTGCCCATCAAAATGCCAATCTGTGCCCATCAGTAACGCATGTCGGTGCCCTTCACAAATGCCAATCAGTGCCCATCTGTAATGACTGTCAGTGCCTCCTCATCAGTGCTGCCTACCAGTGCCATCTATTAGGGGCCATCAGTGCCACCCATCAGTGCTGCCTATCAGTGCCGCCTATCAGTGCCCAACAGTGCTGCATATTATTGCAGCCTATCAGTGCCCACCAGTGCTGCATATCAGTGCCACCTAACCGCGCTGCATATAAGTGCCTAATCATCAGTGCCCATCAGTGCTGCCTATCAGTGCCCATCAGTGCTGCCTATCGGTGCCCATCAGTGCTACCTATCGGTGCCCATCAGTGCTGTATATCAGTGCCCATTTGTTTAGCAAACAAAAAAAACCCAGAGGTGATCAAATACCACCAAAAGAAAGCTCTATTTGTTGGAAGAAAATTATAAAAAAAATTATAAAAATGTAGTTTGGGTACAGAGCTGAGGCTCTCAATCACATGCTGTGTCCTGGAGATCCCTCCCAGTCACCTTTTTTCTCTTGGTGTCAGGAAAACTTGTCAGAAGTGACTTATAGCAGAGGAACAAAGCAGCAGACATTTCAGATCTACCCCTCAGATTTACAGCAACTGCACTTCCAAGTGCACTTTTAGTGCAATTTCAAGTGCACTTTGCACTTGTAGTTTGCACTTGTAGTATATTTCATGTCTGAGGTTTACAACCACTTTAACCACCTCCCACCCACGCTATAGCTGTCTTCTGGACACAGCTGTTCACAGATCGTGGTAAAGAGCCAATCCATCGGCTCTTTACCATGTGACCAGCTGTGTCCAATCACAGCTGATCACAGTTTAAACAGGATTTGCCGGTTATCGGAAGTCTTCTTTATTATAAATAATGAATGTTAATTAGTTTTGAAAGCCTGTTTCATGAGACTATTCCTTTTTTTAAAAAAAAACATATTATTGTTTTAATATTAAATAAAAACCTTTAAACATATATCAAATACATTTGGAAAATAAGTTTTACCAACTTAGTGGTTTTGTGGTTTTGTGGTTAACACAGTGGTGTAGTGGTTAGCACTTTCACCCTAGCAGCAAAGGGATTGCTGGTTCAAATCCTGACCACTACGTTGTTTGCATGTTCTCCCTGTGCCTGCATGGGTTTCCTCCCACACTCAAAATACATGCTGGTAGAATAATTGGCTCCTGTATGAATTGGTCCTAGTATGTGTATATATGAATGTGAGTTAGTGATCTTAGATTGTAAGCTCCTTGAGCAGAGGGACTGATGCGAATGTATATGTAAATTGACAGTGCTATATACATACCTAAGATAAATCAATAAGTAAAGTTATGGTCTATAAACTGAAAAAATTGAGTAGGCTTTACTTGAACCTATGGTCTAAAAACTGGAAAAATTGAGTTGGCTTTACAGTCTATAAATTGGAAAAATTTAGTTGGCTTTACTTAAAACTATAGTTCCAGACGAGTTAAGGTATGTATTCCTAAGTTAAAACACTATGGTCTATAAACTGAAAAAAAATTAGTTGGCGTTACCTAAAACAACAAAGATGAAAAAATGAAAAGTCTAATGAGTCAGACAAGAATAAGTTTAGGTGACATTACTTAAAAAAGTGATGCAAATAGTTACCTCAATTTTTTTGAGTAGACCCAGCACAATATTTTTTACAGTGAACCATACCAGACCACCGCGGGACCATCCCTACTTCCAACATTAACCACAAATCACATAATGTACAATATTCAAAGAACTCAACTGTCATAGCATGATATACAGTATAATCCTGAATAACTTAAGCAACTGAGCCTGCCAGGGTACTTGATCCACAGGGGCCTTATAGTACTCAGCCGTTTTATCCCTCAACTGAAGCATACTTGAAGGACCTCTAGTCATTGTCTAGTGGCTTTATTGGAAGCTGCCTCCATATCATAGCCCTCTCGCCATGTATATACACTCACTGGCCACTTTATTAGGTACACCTTGCTAGTACCGTGTTGGACTCCTTTTGCCTTCACAACTACCTTAATTCTTCATGGCATAGATTCAACAAAGTGTTGGAAACATTCTTTAGAGGTTTTGGTCCATACTGACATAGCATCACACAGTTCTACCACATCCCAAAGGTGCTCTATTGGATTGAGATCTGGTGACCATTCGAGTACAGTGAACTGATAGTCATGTTCAAGAAACCAGTTAGCGACGATTTGAGCTTTGTGACATGGTGCATTATCCTGCTGGAAGTAGACATTAGAAGATGGGTACACTGTAGTCATAAATGTGCGGACATAGTCAGCAACAATACTCATGTAGGTCGTGGCGTTTAAACTATGCTCGTTTGGTACTAAGGGGCCCAAAGTGTGCCAAGAAAATATCCCCCACACCATCACATCACCACCACCAGCCTGAACCATTGATACAAATCAGGATGGATCCGTGATTATATGTTGTTTATGGCAAATTCTGACCCCACCATCTGAATGTTGCAGCTGAAATCAAGACTCATCAGACCAGGCAACATTTTTCCAATCCTCTATTGTCCAATTTTGGTGAGCCTGTGCGCATTGTAGCCTCAGTTTCCTGTTCTTAGCTGACAGGAGTGGCGCCCGATGTGGTCTTCTGCTGCTGTAGCCCATCTGCTTCAAGGTTTAATGTGTTGTGGGTACCTTGGTTGTAACAAGTGGTTATTTGAGTTACTGTTTATCTACAAGGCATTTTCGTCCGCACAACTCCCGCTCACTGGATATTTTCTCTTTTCGGACTATTCTCTGTAAACCCTAGAGATGGCTATGTGTGAAAACCCCAGTGGATCAGCAGTTTTTAAAATACTCAGACCAGCCTGTCTGGTATTAACAACCATGTCACGTTCAAAGTCCCTTAAATCCCCTTTCTTCCCCATTTTGTTGTCTTCACCACGTCTAGATGCCTAAATGCATTGAGTTGCTGCCATGTGATTGGCTGATTAGCAATTTGTGTTACCAAGCAATTGAACAGGTGTATCTAATAAAGTGGCCGGTGAGTGTATATATAAGGGTGTATTTATGAAAACATTGCATAGCTGTTCATCCATCAAAATTGCATGTAATTTTGTTCTGTGCAAATGGGGTAAAATCACATGCGAATGCTATATATATTCTCTGCTATTCGAATGTGTGAATGCAGAAAATACTGTATAATGGCCAGTAATGGCCATTTCTTAGCATCAGAGGCAAAGGTGTGTCAAACAAAAGGCACAGGAGCTGGGTACTGCCCTGGGGAATATGTACCAAAGCAAAAAAATATTTTAAAATGTTCAGTTTGGCAGGGAATTGTGATTTTATTAATGATGTATATGAAACATTACACATGCAAAATACCTTTCACCACTTCAGCCCTGAAAGGATTTGCCCCCTTAACCACTTGCCGACCAGCTCACGCACATATACTGTGGCAGGTTGGCAGCGATGCACGAATTGCCGTACCTGTACGGCGGCTCGTGCAGGCACAGTTGCGGGACGGCGGACTTGATGTCCACCGGCAACCTGCTATCGCCTAGTACAGAGGCAGAACGGGGATCTGCCAGTGTAAACAAGGCGAATCCCCATTCTGACAGGGGACATGTCAGAGATCTTCTGTTCCCAGTGATCAGGAACAGTGATCTCTGTCATGTCCCAGTCATCCCATCCCCCCCTACAGTTGGAACAAACCCAGGGAACACACTTAACCCCTTGATCGCCACCTAGTGTTAACCCCTTCCCTACCAGTGTCATTTTTACATTGATCAGTGCTTTTTAATAGCACTGATCAATGTAATAATGTCACTGGTCCCCAAAAAGTGTCATTTGGGATCAGATTGTCCAGTCCCGCTAAATATCGCAGATCGCCACCATTACTAGTAAAAACAATAAAAAAGAAAGTCCCTAAATCTATCCATTATAGATGCGATAACTTTGGCGCCAACCAATCAATATACGCCTATTGTGATTTTTTTTTTTTTTACCAAAAATATGTAGAAGAATATATATCAGCCCAAACTGATGAATAAATGTGTATATATATATATATATATATATATATATATATATATATATATATATATATATATATATATATATATATATATATGTATATGTATATGTATATATATATATATATATATATATATATATATATGTATGTATATATATATATATATATATATATATATATATATATATATATATATATGTATATATATATATATATATATGTATATATATATATATGTATATATATATATTTTTTTTTTTTTGGATATATATTATAGCAAAAAGTAAAAAAAAATAAATAAATAAATAATTTTCAAAATTGTCACTCTTTTTTGTTTATAGCGCAAAAAATAAAAACCACAGATCTGATCAAATACCACCAAAAGAAAGCTCTATTTGTGGGGAAAAATGGATGTCAATTTTTTTGGGGTACAGGGTCGCACGACCGCACAATTGTCAGTTAAAGCAACACAGTGCTGTATCGCACAAAATGGCCTGGTCATTAAGGGGGCAAATCCTTGGGCTGAAGTAGTTATTGACCAGGCTATTTTTTGCGATATGGCACTGCGTCACTTTAACTGACAATTGCTTGGTCATTGGATGTTGTACCCTAACAAAATGTATGTCTTTTTTTTCCCACATATTGACCTTTCTTTTGGTGGTATTTGATAACCTCTGCGGTTTTTATTATTTGAGCTATAAACAAAAAAAAGCAACAATTTTGAAAAAATAAACATATATTTTTTACTTTTTGCTATAACACATATCCCCCCAAAAAATGTAAAAAAACAAATTTCTTCATAAATTTAGGTCATTATATATTCTTCTACATATCGCAATAAGCGTATATTGATTGGTTTGCGCAAAAGTTATTGCATCTACAAACTACGGGATAGATTTGTGGACTTTTATTTTATTTTATTTTTTCACTAGTAATGTCAGCGATCTGTGATTTTTAGCGGGACTGCGACATTGCGGCAGACAAATCTGACCCAAATGAACCTTATGAGGGACCAGTGACATTATTACATTGATCAGTGCAATAAAAATTCACTGATCAATGTATAAATGACACTGGCAGGGAAGGGGCTAACAATAGGGGGCGTTTAACTGTGTTCCCTGGGTGTGTTCTAACTGTAGGGGGGATGGGCTGCCAGGGACATGACAAAGATCGCTGTTCCCGATCACTGGGAACAGAAGATATCTGACATGTCCCCTGTCAGAATGGGGATCTGCCTTGTTTACAACGGCAGATCCCCATTCTGCCTCTGTGCACAATGATCGCAGTCAGCCAGCGTATATCGAGTCTGGTGGACCCGCGGCTCACGGCGAGTGCCCCAGAACGCCGGCGGCGACGCGCCACGGCAATCTCCCATGTACGGACCGACGTACAAGTACGTCGGTTCGCGCAGAAGAGCTGACCTGCCACTGTAAAAGTACGGCAGCTGGTCGGCAAGTGGTTAAACAGGGCTTTTTTTCTCAGAAAAAACTGAGGAACTCACCACCCCCACTCAGCTCCCTGCCCCCAACCATGCCCAAACCCCACCCCCAGTCACACCATCCTAAGGCCCTTTTCACATGGGCAGATCCCGGGAGGATACGTTTTTGGACATCCGCTTGCTCGGCGGGGATCGCTCCGTTGATCCCCGCTGAGCTGGCGGATGACTAGTCCGTCTCTGCACGCTGTGCAGAAACAGACCGGTCAGACCTCTGCTTTCCTCTATGGGGGGATCAGATGAAAATGGACTGTCTGTCCGTTTTCATCCGATCCGCAGACGGATGCAAAAATAGGGTTTTCCTCCGTCATCAGTTTCAGAGCATAGCGGAGACTGATGTCATCGGATGTTCATCCGCTGATATCCGCTATCCCATAGGAATACATGTATGTCCGTTTTTCATCCTAAAACGGATGAAAAATGGACATACGGTCCACCCATGTGAAAGGGGCCGTAGAGGAGAGTACAGCGGCGTCAAATAATTGTAATAAGTTAAGGCTTAGAACTGTGTATCACATGAGCCAAGCAATTGAACAGGTGTACTTAATAAAGTGGCTGGTGAATTTAGTTGTGCAGCAAACAGGAAACCTTAACCACAGTTATCAGCATCCAAATTATATTAAGAATCAAGCATTCTCAACTTGTTGGTGAGGATGACAAAAAACATTCTACCATTCTGAGAGTGCAGAAGACTCTATAATTGATAATGCACTTTACTTAGCTAAGGTCTCTCTAAGAGTAGGGAACAAAATTAGGGAAGTGGGTTTGCTGCCAAAACATCAGCAATCTCCTGCCACTTTTCTTTTGTAGGAATTGGCATTACAATTTGACATAACTTTCACCAAATGGCCTTGTGGGTTAGGATAATGATGTAGTGTATTGCCAACTTTTCAAGGAGAAACTCAAAATGCAAAGAAGGGTAAGAATGTCCTTTACCTAGAAACCTGGAATAAAAAACCAAAAAAAACTATTTTATTACATCATACTTTTTGATTTTTTTTTAGTCAAATCCTGAAGACCAAATGGCAGAACATACAGAACTACTATAGAAAGGAGTTGATGCTGCAGAAGAAGAGTGGGAGTGGTGCAAGGGCCAGCAGCATACTGTCCCATACTACCATTGTAATGTACGTAATTTAAATTTACTGAAGCCCTATGTGGAGTTGTGGAAGTCTGTTTATACTCATTTGTTGTTATATGTAAACATTCAGAGATTATGAGGACTATATGGCTTGCTTCTATTTTTAGAACTCAGTGTGCATTTGAACATGAGAAGGAAGAAAAGGAAGCAGAGGGAGAATTTTTTCTGAGTCTGTATGCCATGTCTTGCCAAGACTGCGGATGCAAATTTGGAGGTGTCTTATTCTACCGTCACCACACAGTATCCCACTGTGCAAATTTTGGAGCAGTCTGGCCCATACAGCACCGAGCTAAAAATTGAAGCCAGAGGCTGCCTCCCAGGAGAAAAGCACAGCGGGGCTAACAAGAATGGAGAAGGAGATGCCACGAGGGCCATACACAAATTAGTTGTAAGAAGGAGCATTGACGATAAATATCACCTGGCTAAGGCAATGATCAAGCAAGTACCATTAGAAATTAGATCTACTGTGACCATTGAGGTTTTCAGAGTGTTTCATTCCCACATTCCTAACCCCTCCCTAAGTACTACATTCGCAAATCAGCTGTCACCACCACCAGTGGCCCACCAATTTTACTGTCAGCAGCAGTATCAATTTCACCATCCCTGCTCAACTCCAAATCTGCAATACCAGTTGCATGAGCCCTACCCTTCCCATGTCCAGTGCTCACATGCCATGTGCCATTGACCACAGAGCCAAATCCAGGGACTGGCAATGCCTCAACAGCACCAATATAAAGGACAGGAGGAAAGGTGCACATATTATCAGCTTTCTCCTAGTACTGTAGTGTAGTGTATGTGTAATGTCACCTACATCAACACCATTGCCCAGAGGCGTAACTAGAACCTTCAAGGCCCTGGTGCAAGAACCATGAAGGGCCCCCCCCCTTTCCATCGGTCCAGGGGCCCCTTCCTCTGGACCCAGGGCACTTCCTACTGATCCCAGTGACATGCAGTATGAATTGTACCCCCTGCTTAACTTGACCCATTCAAGTGAATGGTGCTGCTCTGCAAGCGCCCCACAACTGCATGCAATGCACATGGTTATGGCATGCTAGTGCAGAATTGAAAGGGTTAAAGCAGGCAGTGCACAGGCAATACAACACCTCCTCACTACCTGTCAAATGATCTATGAAGAGCAATCTGAATGTGGATTGCTCTTCAGAGACCAAAGCAAGCCCTTATTTTTTTACATTTTTTAAACAGAATTTTTTTATTGACTTTTTTTTACATGTTTAACAGCCATTTGGTGAAACATCAGGGCTCTAAACAGACCCCTGATAGCTCACTTTTGAGATAGAGACCCTGTGTGGCTCCATGTGGTTTGGTGCGTGTGAAAATGCCTGGGTTAGCAGATGTGTTGGGGTGCCATTTAATAATTAATGGCACTGCTTTGTGTCTACTAAAGGCCAGTGTGTTTCTGCGTGTGTCAAAAAAACCACAAGCCTTATAGTGGGCTCACATCGGTGTGCTGCAGTTTGGCCGCAGTGGGATTGTATGTGTGCTTTAGATGGAGTTATAGCTGCGCTCCCATTGAATTCTAATAGGCAGTGAGTTTTCTGAAAGCACAGCAAATATGCAGCATGTAGGAATTTGATGTACCTTTGTGAAAACGCATGTAAACTTTTCATACAATCACACTGCGCCCAAACTGCAGCACACTGATGTGAGTCCACTATTAGGCCCCTTTCACATGAGTGGACTAATTGGGTCAGACTGTCAGTTTTTCAGGCAGACCCGACTAGACCCTCCATTCTCCTCCTATGGAATGGCGGGTGTAAAAAGACGTGTGCCTGTTTACATCTGCCTACATCCAATCCAATCTGCTAAAAACAGACGGATGGGGATCAGTTCTCCATTCGTCTGGTGGATGGGATTACATGGCGGTCCGGTCTAAACGGACAGGCGGTCCATTTACATCCGACTGCCTATTGAGAAGAAAAAGGTGTGTCTGTGGCCGCTCTGCATAAGCGGATTGGAAACAGACCAGCCATCTTCCTGCTCCTCAGGCGCTGAGCAGGTGGACTTCTGGCAGAGCCCGCCCCATGGAAAAGGTGCATTAGCGATAAGAAAATAGTGAATATGTGGGGGTCTAAGTAGTAAGAGTATGTGTTCATGAAGGAGTGCAGAGAAAGTGCTAAGGCTACAATATAGGGACAGTACAGTTAGAGGAGTAAACTGGGATAGAAAGGGTGTCAGATATATGGGAGTGTGGAATGTCCAGAGCTGAGGGGGGGAGGGGGGCTGCTGCAGGGATGTGTGTAGTGCAGATTTATGGGGGGTTAAGCAGATAGAAGAGAAGGGATAAAGGTAACAGGAAAAACATTTCAGGAGAATTGCTGCTAACTTACTGCATGATTGTGCAGACAAGGTAGAGAGAGATGCAGACAGCTGGAGAAGTTGAGCGAATCAAATGGGACCAAAGAAGAAGGTGAAGTGACAGGAAGAGAACATGCTGAGGGCTGGAGGGGAGTGATTACTAGTTGAAGAAAGAAAGAGAGATAAGGCAAAGTTCGAGTGGAACTGCAGTGTTGGGGAATCGGCACATCCTGCAAAGGAGTGAGAATAACAATCTCTGCTGTCAGACAGGAGAAGATCCAGAAGCTCCGTGTGCAGTCCTCGCTCCCCCCTCCTCACCTCACAGATTAAGAGTGCCTGGGGTTGGCTCTTCACTCAGCTGTCCATGCTGTCCTTCTTGCCGTCTCGGGCCCCTCCTACAGTAGCAGAATGCCGGGCCCAGTCGCAAGTGCACCTGCTGCGACCCTGGTAGTTCCGCTACTGCCACTGCCATTCTTTGCTTTAAAGTGATACAAAAGTTTATTTTTTTTCTCTAAAAATAACAAACATGTTATACATCCCTGCTCTGTGAAATGGTTTTGCACAGAGCAGCCTGGATCCTCCTTTTCTCAAGTCACTCTTCTGTGCTCCTAGCCCCTCCCTCTTGTCGAGTGCCCCCACAGCAAGCAGCTTGCTATGGGGGCACCTGAGCCGAGCCGCAGCTCCCTGTGTCCATTCAGACACAGAGCCACGGTTCAGCCCCGCCCCCTCTCTCTCCTGATTGGCTAACTGACTTTGACAGCAGCAGGAGCCAATGGCACTGCTGCAGTGTCCCAGCCAATCAGGAGGGGAGTCCTGGACGGCCGAGGCACTCGTGCACATCACTGGATAGAGATGGGGCTCAGGTAAGTAATAGGGGGGCTTAGAGGGGCTGCTACACACATAAGGTTTTTATCTTAATGCATTAAGATAAAAACCTTCTGCCTTTTACAACCACTTTAATTTAATTTTTTTATGGCTTTTTTTACAGTTATTGTTATTTACCTTATTAGTTCATAAGCACTTTCATGCCATACTTTCGGTGCTCTTGCTCAATTTGGGCCTAGTTTGTTTGCAATTATAAACATTGACCTTTTTGCCTTCTATAAAGTGTTAAATAAAAAATGAGATGTCGGTAAAGTATGTGTACAACAAAAACATTTAATATAGCATAGGGTGCACAGTGGAGTGTTACTAGTACATGCTCTGAAGGTGACACAGTCTTCTGATATGTTACATCCTGCACTACAAAGGCAGGTGCAAGGATTCCTGGAGGGTTGCCAAAACTGAAAAAAAATGACATCATGAGTTTTCAGTACAGTGGGTTTGTATGCTAAATGTAGCACTACCCCTGAAGGAGCTGCTGATGAACATTTTGATTCTGCACCCTGCCTCTCAACCCCAAGAACGGTCTCAACCCCTCTGGCACACCTGCTTGATAATATTAGTGTGGGACCCAGCAATAGAGAGAAACACAGTAAGGATGAACCACCAAATATATTTACCATAGCCCTGGATCCCGTCACTACACCAGCTGTAGTAGTAATAGAGACTCACACAGAATGTTATTTAACCACTCAGAAAGTTTACTAAAGTGGGTATTAACCACTTGCTGACCGGGCCATAGCCGAAAGACGGCTACAGCGCAGTTGGCTTATTCTGGGAAGGCATCCATGGACGTCCTCCTAGAATCTTGCTCTCGTGCGCCCCCTGGGGCGCGCTCCTGGAAATATCCATGACCGCCGGGTCCGGAAGACCTGGCACATCACGGATCATGGTAAATGGCTGCTGGTAGCGGCCATTTACCACGTGATCGCTCCGTCAAATGTACCGATCTGTACAGTGCGAGGGGAGAGGAGGAGAGATCATTTGCAGCAGTGCTGTGGGCTGGATCTGTAGTGCCCACAGCGCTGCCCAGTGCCCATACTCTGCAGTACTCTGCCAATACTCTGCAGTACTCTGCCCATATTCTGCAATACTCTGCAATAATATGCAATACTCTGCCAATATTCGCCAATACTTGCCAATACTCTGCCAATACTCACCAATACTCGCCAATACTCTGCAATAAATTTTAACAGATACAAAGACATTTTTTTTTTTTTTTTTACCGAATTTTCAGTCTTTTTTTATTTATAGTGCAAAAAATAAAAAACCCAACGGTGATTAAATACCACCAAAATAAAACTCTATTTGTGTGAAAAAAAGGACAAAAAATTCATAGGGGTACAGTGTTGCATGACTGAGTAATTGTCATTCAAAGTGTGGGAGCAGCGAAAGCTGAAAATTGGTCTGGTTAGGAAGGGGGTTTAAGTGCCCAGTGGTCAAGTGGTTAAACATAAAGAACAGTGTGATTAAATGCAAACAATAAATGACAGTTGATAACAATTAGTATGAATATGAAGACTGTGTATTCAAAATAGAGAACAAAGATAGATGGGGGTACAGTTGGACAAATGCTCAATATTCTCAAGGACCTATATTCAACACTCTCCCACTGAAGCCCCACTACACGCACACACCAAATTACAAGGTAATGTGAAACACATGTAATGACACTCAAGGACTCCCCCTAGATTGTAATTCAATGTCCCAACTTCCTAGTAGAACTTTGTCGCTTTGTAAGAGATAATAAAAGTTCCTTGTCTTCAGATATCTTCACCTAGCCCATGTTTTTAAACTGCAGTATTTGTAATCCAACAGGGAAACAGAGAGAAAGCGAACCATAGAATAAATGAAGCACTGGTATTTGTAACTGAACATATATGGCACTTGTAACACTTCCTCCTTATCTGTGTAATACAGTACCAACTTTATAGCACAGGGAAGAGCAGACCCTAGAGTTCAACTGTATGTGGCCTGTGAATAGGTAGGATCACTTCTGTGGGACTACAAGTCTCACCAGCAGTCTGTAAATAACTCACTCATCACAATAATGACTTTACTGAAATGGGCAGATGCCCTCTCACCACAGTAGACCCAGAGGCTGTGAGGCTCCATCCAGACTCTCCTCTTGATGCCTCAGTCTGATGAAAGATGGCTCCTCGGGATGGCTGGGATGCAGGAAAACTTCCAGATGTCCTGACACTGCACACCGATCCACTTGCTGGACTCGCAGGGCTGTATCCTGAAGTCCCTCAGAGGCTGGCCATCCCGCTCCGCGCAGGCCGCAATGTTTATTGTCACACACACCAGCTCTCCCTGCTGGCTGTTGAGAGAGCGAAAGCCCGCCACGCCTGTCCTTTTATCTGCTTACCCAGCAGGCTGTTCTGTGACTTGGCATTGTGGCTTTATGAACTGGGCATTGTGGATCAGTAGTTCCCAGACTGATTTGACAACATGGGTTACTTTCTCATCAAACTACCAATCCCACAACGCATAACTGCTTCTAAATAGAGAAAAGGTCCTGACAAAGTTTTAGTGGTCACTAGAGGGAGCCAAACCCTTACTTAAGAAACCACACATTACTTAGCCTGATAACTTTGATAACAACCCCTGCATTACACACTCCCCCCACTTGAAATCTTTGGTCCCCAAAGACAGTAAAAGTTTGTGACCTGTTACATGCTTTTATATAGAAGCGGGGAAAAAATAGGTTAATGCACACATGACAATAAACAAGTTGCATTATCATAAGAAGAGTTCAAATTCAAATTGTTCATACAATGACACAGAACTGACAGAGGAGCCTCCCACCAATTATCACAAGAAGGGAGACTGTTCTGTCCACTTGCTACTGACACCGAAGTGTCCCGTATAGATGTGCCAGGGGGTGAGATGGTGTTGTCCTCTACCAACTCAGCGGTGGAAGGACCAGGTACTTCAGGAGTCCTTTTTGAAGTAAGACAAATCTCCTCGGAGCATTCACCCAGGGTGTCAAAGGTTAGTCTCTTGGGTGGGTGAATAATTGTCTTTGCTCTCTGTTCTTTAGGTTCTGGTGTTAAAGGCAAACTGGTATCGTCTTTATCCACGACCATTCTTCCTCCTCATCATCCACTTCAACTTCCTGTATTTCGGCATCAATGAATGAAGAAGAACCCTCAGAGGCTGTTCTCATCAGGGAAGTTTGGAGGTCTTCCAGATCTCCTGGAGATCTATCTTTAGGCACAGACTCAGGGGCCTCTGGTCGGAAAATTCCACTGTCTGTCACTGTGGGATGAGGAAAAGAGGTGGTAGCAATCTCTACATGTGAGATGTCCACAACCAGTCTATTCCCACCTCTTCATCCTCGCTGTCCTCATTTTCTTAAGCAAGAGGCACAGACTGATATCTAGTCGCTGGTCGGGATCTCTGAGGGGTGGTGGATGTGGACGTGAATCTTGCTGCGGTGGTGCATGAACTGCCTCTGACAGAGGCAAAAGATGATTGCGATTCCAAGTCTTTAGTGGGCCTGTGCATCCCTCTGGCCGAATCTGGTACACTGTCAGTCCTGGGATTTGTTTGCAGAAAACATAGGGCTGTGACTTTCAGCGATCAGCCAATTTGTGTTTCCCAGGTACACCTGGATTCCTCACTAGTTGGAAAGTCCTCTCGGACCCTAAATGGCCATGATGGTCATGTAGAGCAATTTGAAAGTGGAAACTCCTGCGCTGTCGGGGGGGAGGGCTACGCTAAAAGGACACTGCTGCAACACCTAAGTACTGATCCAAAGCAGGACAAATGAGACAAAAGTGGGGGAAGATGGTAGTTGCGCTGTGATGAAGGGGGGGGGAGCTACAAAGATGACTAAAGTGGCAAAGTGAACTAAAAAAAAAACGGGCCAAAGCATGAATGGATCCTACATGCTAAAAGAACATGGTAAGGATGCAGTGCAGTGCAACGTAGCTGATCAACATGACTATAATGTTACAGGCAGACAAAGCCTAATATATAAAGGTAATTGTGAAACAGTGACTGCTTGAATATAGCAAAGCAAAACTGCATATACTAACACAAATAGGATAAATAATGACACAATGCAAAAAAATATATAATGCAAGAAAAATACATGTGGGCTAGTGCACCATTAGCAAAAACGTGCCAAATCCTGGTGGACTACAAGTGACAAATCCCTAGGACAAACATGAATATTAGTTCTATCATCCAGTCCAAAAACAAAAACTCGTGATGAGAAACACAAAACAATTCCAATCGTGAAGGGAAGGGGGGTCTTCAGTGAGGACACCTCCGTGTTTGCAAGCCGCTTACCTTACAGCTGTAAGGTGTACAGCTTTCATGAAGTGAGTGTGGGCATCAATCCACGAGCGCCAAGCTCGTAAGCCTCCAGGGGTATCACCAATCTGGAATCTGTCCCCGTGCCTGGAAACTGGAATTTGTCCCCGTGCCTCTCTCCTCAGTGTTCGTCAGGTAGAGTAGTGATGTACAGTGGGAGGGGGAAAGAGACGCACATAGCGTGATCCCATATAAAAGGTATATTTATTTGATAAAACAAGTCCAATCAACTTACATTTAAAACAATGCTGCAGTGTGTACAAACTACGAGCGCCAAGCTTGTCTCCTGTTGTTTGTCTGTGGCAGCGTCCCGTGCTCCAATCCTCAGGAGCACCCCCTCACACTGTACATCACTACTCTACCTGACGAACACTGAGGATAGAGGCACGGGGACAAATTCCAGTGTCCAGGCACGGGGACAGATTCCAGACTGGTGATACCCCTGGAGGCATACGAGCTCGGCGCTCGTGGATTGATGCCCACACTCACTTCATGAAAGCTGTACACCTTACAGCTGTAAGGTAAGCGGCTTGCAAACACGGAGGTGTCCTCACTGAAGATCCCCCTTCCCTTCACGATTGGAATTGTTTTGTGTTTCTCATCACGAGTTTTTGTTTTTGGACTGGATGATAGAACTAATATTCATGTTTGTCCTAGGGATTTGTCACTTGTAGTCCACCAGGATTTGGCACGTCTTTGCTAATGGGGCACTAGCCCACTTGTATTTTTCTTGCATTATATATTTTTTTGCATTGTGTCATTATTTATCCTATTTGTGTTAGTATATGCAGTTTTGCTTTGCTATATTCAAGCAGTCACTGTTTCACAATTACCTTTATATATTAGGCTTTGTCTGCCTGTAACATTATAGTCATGTTGATCAGCTACGTTGCACTGCACTGCATCCTTACCATGTTCTTTTAGCATGTAGGATCCATTCGTGCTTTGGCCCATTTCTTTTTTAGTTCACTTTGCCACTTTAGTCATCTTTGTAGCTTCCCCCCCTTCATCACAGCGCAACTACCATCTTCCCCCACTCATGTAGAGCAATTAACACTGTCTCCCAATGCTTTTCTGGTAGGAATAACTGCCAGTTTTCCTCTGGATCATCAGAGGGGCCCCTTCGGTAGACCACCCCTTGTTGCAGCTGCAACTGATCCCACTCCTTGTGCAGCAAGCAGGCTTCCTTGGGAGAGTTAGTGAGGAGCAGGTCAGGTTGCTGGCTCTCCAAGGCCCTCAATGCCAGGATACAGAGAGGATCTTCCAACTGGTCTCTTCACAGGTCCTTCTTGGAAAGCTTTGGCAGACCTTCATCCCCGACTTGAGTGATGTTCAATAGCATCGAGGCACCCCAGCGGCTGACACTCCAATTTCTTCAGCCTTGGCTCCACTTTTACATTGCTGTTCTGCTCCTTGACAAAGGGCCCTCACCCCCTCAGGGGTCAGCTGAGTCCATTCTTCTGGGGAGTCTCAGGAACAGTAGGGTCTTCTTGAAAAGCATCTGCATCCTTGTTCCCGATCCCTGGCCGGTACTTCAGGCTGAAGGAAAAACCTGATAGGGCAGCCAACCATCTGTGACCTGTGGCATCCAACTTGGCGGTAGTGAGTAGGTAAATATCCAAACAAAAGAACTTGCTGCTCCAGGTGAGACAGGAAGCCTAATGATATCATGGGTGCCCGCCTTGGCTCGCCTCCGCATACGATCAACACTGAAGAAATGGCTGCACTCCAAGGTCCATCAAAATTCTTATTTAATGAACGAACATCCCACGTGTTACAAACAGTTCAAATGGTAGACGCGTTTCACACACTATCAGGTGCGCTTATTCATTAAGGTAATGAATAAGCGCACCTGTTAGTGTGTGAAACGCGTCTACCATTTGAACTGTTTGTAACACTTGGGATGTTCGTTCATTAAATAAGAATTTTTATGGATCTTGGAGTGCAGCCATTTCTTCAGTGTTGGTAGTGAGTAGGTATGTGAAAGGATTCTTGTCGGTCTTAATTGCGAACTCTGCTCCATATAGGTAATCCCTCAGTTTATCCACTACTGCCCACTTTAAGGCCAGGAACTCGAGCTCATGTGTGGGGTAGTTCTTCTCCGCGGGTGCCAAACTCCGACTCACATAGGCAACAGGCCGTAAGTGCCATCATATTCTTAATACAGCACCCCGCCTAATCCATCTCGGCTGGCATCTACATGCAGTTCATACGGCTTAGCTGGATCTGCATAGGCCAAGACTGGAGCAGTTGTAAGGCCCCACTTCAACTGTCTAAAAGCCTCTTCACATTGGTAGGTCCACTGTTTCTGAATGGACTCTTTGGGCTTCCTGGGCCCTCCAGCTGGTCTTATAGGCTTAACTGAATCTGGGTCATAGTTTTCCTCTTCACTTTTCAATAGCTCATTGAGTGGATGAGCTATTTTAGCAAATCCCTTGACAAATCTCAGGTAGTAGGAGCAGAATCCCAGAAATGACCTGAGCTCGATCGCATTAGTGGGTCTTGGCCAAGAGGTGACGGCTTCCAGTTTGTGAGGATCGGTGGCTACTCCCTCGGCAGACATGATATGGCCAATGTAGTTGACCGAAGGTTGATAAAACTGGCATTTTTCCATAGAGAGCTTCAAACCTTCGTCATGGAGTCTCTTCAGGACCTTTTCCAGTCACTCTTCATGCTCCTACAAAGTCTTGCCAAACACGATGATGTTGTCTAAGTACACCAATACCTCGATCAGGTTCATGTCACCCACAGTCTTCTCCATCAACCTTTGGAAGGTGGCCAGGGCGCCAGATAGGCCTTAAGGCATGCGATCAAATTCAAAGAATCCTACTGGGGTAATGAAATCGGTCTTTTCCGGATCTTCAGGATGCATGGGGATTTGGTAGTACCCGCTCTTCAAATCCAGCACACTAAACCATTTCGCCCCTGACAGGCTCTGTAAGGCATCTTCTATCCTTGGGGTGGTATATTGGTCAAACTCGCTCTTGGAGAATGCAGCCCGCCATCTTAGAAGCTGAGTCTTGGCCCTTTCCTTCCAGGCAGGTGAGAGAGGAGTATTCTTTGGATAGAACGCCTCTATAGGGATTTCATCTTTCTCTCCCCTCACCAAATCGCACAGTGAGACCGGGGTGGCCGGGTTTGCTTTTCCTAGCAACATCCGAGCTGGTATCTTCACAGGTGAGGCTGTTGTGTTACGAACACTAACCAAGATTTTCCTGTGACTTCTCTGTAAGGCCTTAGTTGAGACCACTTCAGGAATTATCTCCCACCCCATGTCTTCTTTCTGACCGTCCGCTTCAAGGACAATGAAAGGGCCTGGTTGCTTCCAACTCAGCTTGACGGATGCTCTCAAACAAGCTACCTCACCGGGCTGTAACACTTTCTCACTCCGGTCCAAGCGCCAGATCTTTCCTACTCCTTCAGCTGGGGCCTTCTGTTCTTGCACTAGGCGCTGATAGGCTTTTCTCAGCATGGCGTGCACACTTGTAGTTGAAGTTCTCTGTTCTCTGACAGGAGTTGTTAACAGTCTTCTGATAAGGTCAGTATTAGTCCCGATGATGAGAGAACTTTTACTGGCCCCTGGTGGATGAGGACAGACCACTCCCAAAGTATCGAAAGTTTCAGCCTTTCCAGCTAGAGAGGGTTCAAAGATCAGTTTGACTGGTAGGTATCCATCATAGGGGAAGTTCTGAGTGTCATGGTTATGCAGTAATCTTTCTCTGTCTGCTTACCTCTCCTCATGTGTTAAGATGAGACTAAGACTCAGACTAAGAGGCCTGCCAATCTCACCTGGTTGTTTTTATAAACTCTCCTCTAAGCATGGCTCCACCCCAGGCCCTATCAGGGAACCCTATATTAACCTGTGCACTGCAAGCCAGCAGTGCTGATCAACCATTGTGTATCCATTGTGTGTTTGGCTTCCTGTTTCCTGCTTGCCGTGTGCTCTACGTTTGTCTCTGTTACCGACCTTGGCGCATTCTCGACTATTCCTGTCTGCTCGTGACCCTGACCTTTTGGCGTGTCCCCGACTATCCCTGTTTGCCTGTGACCCTGAACCTTTGGCATGTACTCTGTTGTCCTTGTCTGCTAGTCGCCCTGACTTTGGCTTATCCCCTTACTATCCTTGTTGTTACAGCCTGCTGCTTCCTTCCTCTGTCTCCTGTAGTCTACCGTGAGCATGAGCTATGAGACCCTGGGGGCCGCGACCTGGAGCCAGACTGCAGCTCACCACTAGAGGCTCTGGTGAACACCTTCTGGCTCTTAGACTCTGCGCCCTGGGGAATCTATGCTCTAGCTCCCACTGGAATCTGTGTTAGTGATCTAGTAGACCTGCTTCCTGAACCTCCCAGGGTTTAACCCACAGCAGTCAGTCCTAGGGTCCACTACCTTAGCGGTGCACTCCTGACTCCTACGGAGTGCATCTGTCACCTGGTCTCAGGTGACCTGACACTAAGTCCCAATACCCCATATCTCTAACTCTTCCAACTTCTGTATTGGAAGGTGTTTGAGGTGCTTGTCATAAAAGTCTCTGTAGAGGAGGGTCACTTGAGCCCAGTATCCAGGAGGGCCTTGGTGTAGATTCCCTCCACCTGGATGGGGACATCGGGAGAAGGCCCCACTAATTTTGGAGGGAATTTAGGGGGAGTGGCAGGCTTAGCCTGTTCAGTGTCTTGTATTTGCCTTCCTTTCTTGGGGAGGTTCTGATCCGGCTCAATCCTCTGTTGAGCTCTGGGAGTCTGGTGTGCAATGACTCTCCAACGCCGGGTAGTCCGGGTCAAAAGGAGTGGAGCACTGGGTCGCTCAGAAGCAACAACGGGAGTCCTCTGTGAGGGTTTTGACTTCCACCGTGGTCTCTTTGAGTCATTGGGGTTTTTGGAGCTAGCTGATGTAACAGGGCACCCGGTTGACTCCTTCACCGAGGCCCTGTGTAGTTTTCCGCCGGCTTTTGGCACTGTGCCTCAGGCTTTGCCGGGCTTGGGCACACTCGTCGATAATGTCCGGTCCCTCTGCAGTTGAAGCAAACTTCATTACTCATTGACCTCTGGCCCAAGGTATTATATGGAGTCTGTGGTACTCTTGTCTCTCTGACACCTTTCTGGGTTGTCTTGGTGATTTTCGCTATCAATAAAGTCATCATCTCCATTACTTGTGCCATCTGAGATTTCAGGGTGGCTATTTCAGAGTTCTGCTCCATAGACCCCACAGACCTGACTTCAACTAATGATGTAGAGACTGGACAAGCAGCTGCTTGCTTGTCATCAAATAAGGCCTCTTCTTCTCTCACTACTTTAATGAGATCCGGGTATTTCATGGACATAACACCCACAGAGGTCCTGGCTGAAGCCAGGCTGGGTCATAGCGTAGAGCTCCCTTTAGGATTTGCTGTATTCTGGCCTGATCTATAGCGGAGGCATCATCCCTTTTTTTAACACAATCTGGTATAGCATCCTATCCAGCCATGTGATTTATTCCGACAGGCGTTCACTTTGATGTTGAAGGGTATGTTCAAATTGATAGATCAGGTCAGCTGCTTTCTCAGGCTGCCCGAACTCCTCCTGTAACATGGTCAGGTAATCATAAGCTATACAGGTTGTGTTACTAAATCTCAAGTTCCTAATGGCCTCAGCCATGGCTCCTCGCAAACTCTCACTGATGCATTGCTTCTTTTGGGCCTCTGGCAGATCACACTCATCTAGGGCCTGCATGGCCTGGTCTAGCCAAACCTCAAACTCTTCCTCTCCATTTGGCACAGACTGATTTCCAGAGAAAATCCTCAGCTTGGATTGCTCTTCTGGCATTTTGACACAAAGTCTCCTATGGCTGTAAAGTACTCAATCATGGCCAGTGCTGACTGGGAGGGAGCTGTCCCTGTAGCTGACTCAGCTTGAGTGGAGCTGATAGGACCCCCGTCTGGAACCTTTGGATGTATTGTGCAAAATTATTGGCCAGTTGCACATTTGTGCCCTTGAAGTTTTCAGGTACCCCATTCTCCATTCCAACAGAGCATGAGTGCTAGAGGTCCCATGATCTGGCCTGACAACAATCACCCATGCCTTTCTGTCTGGGGACAGCGCCTTCACAACTTGACTGATTTGTTCTTCCTCCCAACCCTCTCCAGGGAGCTCAATTGCCACACTCGCTTCTGAGCGGGGCGCCTTCTGTTTTGCACCACTGAATCACAGTGGTGGGATCCATTCTGGTGCTAATAGGGGTGCTGTCTAGGGGGGAGGGGTTTGATTGCAGAGTAGC
Source organism: Aquarana catesbeiana (assembly GCF_042186555.1). Lineage (NCBI taxonomy): Eukaryota > Metazoa > Chordata > Amphibia > Anura > Ranidae > Aquarana > Aquarana catesbeiana. The sequence continues at coordinate 149,212,040 of NC_133330.1, forward strand.
AGATATCCCGGACGAGCCCCCACGTGTAGCACTACCCCCGAAGGAGCTGCTGATGAACATTTTGATTCTGCACCCTGCCTCTCAACCCCAAGAACTGGCTCAACCCCTCTGGCACACCTGCTTGGTAATATTAGTGTGGGACCCAGCAATAGAGAGAAACACAGTAAGGATGAACCACAAAATATATTTACCATAACTCTGGATCCCGTCACTTCACCAGCTGTAGTAGTAATAGAGACTCACACAGAATATTAATTAACCACCCAGAAAGTTTACTAAAGTGGGTATTAAACATAAAGAACAGTGTGATTAAATGCAAACAATAAATGACAGTTGATAACAATTAGTATGGATATGAAGACTGTGTATTTAAAATAGAGAACAAAGATAGATGGGGGTACAGTAGGACAAATGCTCAATATTCTCAAGGACCTATATTCAACACTTTCCCACTGAAGCCCCCACTACGTGCACACACCAAATTACAAGGTAATGTGAAACACATGTAATGACACGATGCAATATCTATCTTTTACTAAAGGGGCTCCCCCTAGGTTGTAATTCAATGTCCCAACTTCCTAGTAGAACTGTGTCACTTTGTAAGAGATGATAAAAGTTCCTTGTCTTCAGATATCTTCACCTAGCCCGTGTTTTTGAACTGCAGTAGTGTAATCCAACAGGGAAGCAGATAGAAAGCGAACCGTAGAATAAATGAAGCGCTGGTAGTTGTAACTGAACATATATGGCCCTTGTAAAACTTCCTCCTTATCTGTGAGTGTAATACAGTACTGACTTTATAGCACAGGGAAGAGCAGACCCTAGAGTTCAGCTGTATGTGGCCTGCGAATAGGTAGGATCACTTCTGTGGGACTACAAGTCTCACCAGCAGCCTGTAAATAACTCACTCATCACAATAGTGCACTTTACTGAAATGGGCAGATGCCCTCTCACCACAATAGACCCTGAGGCTGTGAGGCTCCGTCCAGGCTCTCCTCTTGATGTCTCAGTCTGATGAAAGATGGCGCCGCCATGCTGTACCGCTCCTCTGGATGGCTGGGATGCAGGAAAACTTCAAGATGTCCTGACACTGCACACTGATCTGCTTGCTGGACTCGCAGGGCTGTATCCTGAAGTCCCTCAGAGGCTGGCGATCCAGCTCTGCGCTGTGTAGGCAGCAGTCTTTATTGTCACACACACCAGCTCTCCCTGCTGGTTGTTGAATGGCATCCGGAGAGAGCGAAAGCCCACCACACCTGTCCTTTTATTTGCTTACCCAGCAGGCTGTTCTGTGACTTGGCATTGTGGGTTTGTGAACTGAGCATTGTGGGTCAGTAGTTCCCAGACTGATTTGACAACATGAGTTACTTCCTCATCAAACTACCAATCCCACAATGCATAACTGTTTGCTTCTAAAATAGAGAAAAGGTCCTGACAAAGTTTTAGTGGTCACTAGAGGGAGCCAAACCCTTACTTAAGAAAGAGCACATTACTTAGCCTGATAACTTTGGTAACAACCCCTGCATTACATAAATAACGGGGAAAGAAATTGTAAACCACATAGTTTACATACATTTGCAGACTTACCTTTCCATGTAAAAGCAAATAATTTATCAGTGTGAAGTTGAAAATCCTGGCAAAACTGCCATTATTCTCACGTTGTGTAAGAAATGTAAGTACCCAGTAGCGCCTTTTGGCTTTCCCCAATCTCCTCATCTTTTTCCTCCTTTATAGTTAACACAATCACTATGATCAGGGCTGTTGCACTAAACATCACATTTGCCAATAAAATGCCTCTCCAAAGTCCAAAAAACAAAATTGGGATGCTGTACCAGGAGGAAATAGAGGAGGAATTAGCCAGTAAAACTCATGGTAAAACATTGCAGGTGCACATAGAAATACATGTCAACACAATGTGCATCCATTTTTCTTGCATGTTTATGCATGCTGATGTGTGAACCAAGCCCTAAAGATGAAATCAATTGAAGTCTATAGATGGAAAATCTTGTTAGTAACTTCTGGTTATTTCTTTGGCTAATAAGCAAACTACTGTCAAAAAAGGCATGGAAAGTTGGGCACTGCCATTGGGGACATGTACCAATGCTAATAAAAAAATAATACCAAACAACAGGGAGAGGTTCTTTTCATGCGGCTTTGGGAGCAACATTGAAATTACACAAATAATTTAAATAAATGAGAGCCCCAAAATAATGATCCCCTGAAACAAAATCCCATTTTTTAAAAGTGAAGTCTTGCCCCACAAAAAATATTTACTATTGAAGCGTCCCACAAACCAGAAATCAACCATAAAATAAAGTGAAAGACAAAAAAGAGAAACTAATAAAAACAGAAAAAAACTAACAAGGGGGTTAAAGAGCTAGCCATCAAAATTAAAGAAGTATGGCCAAAGCTCTTTTGGCCATACTTCTCCTGTGGGTCTGCACTCTTGTGGACCAGATTCAGCCAACAGCGAGCTAAAGCTCATTGTGGGCTAATGTCACAGGGCCAGTATAGGTTCTGCAGGGATCCCAACAATAATGTTGGGATCTGCCCAGATATCTGACTAGCAGCTGGCTCAGTCTCTCAGCATGCAGCCGAGATCCTAAGCCAGCCATCCCCGCCCCTTCCACAGTGAGCACAGTGAGCACTGGAGGGACAGAGCAGATAGCAGTGGCTGACCCGAGAACTGAGAGATCAGCGGTCTTTGATCATTCAGTTCTCAGTGTAGAGCCAGCAGGGGACAGGGGACAGCGGCAGCATCAGATCGATGCTGCAGCCATCTAGGTGAGTTTTTATGTTTATTTTTAATTCCTGCACTTCTCTTTTAACCGCTTGCCGACCAGCCGCCGCAGTTATACTGTGGCAGAATGGCACGGGCAGGCGAATTGCCGTTATGTTACGTTGGCTCCAAAGTGGCAACTAGGGGCCTGCACGTGTTCTGCTCGCCCCCAGAGCTGATGTGAGTGCCCGGTGGGCTCGTAACACTGCGAGAACCGGGAGCTCTGTGTGTAAACACAGAGCTCCCGGTTCTCTGAGGGGAGAAATGACAGGTCATCTGTTCATACAGAGTCAGTACCCTCCCCCTTCAGCTAGAACACACATTAGGGAACACAGTTAACCCCTTGATGGCCCCCTAGTGTTAATCCCTTCACTGCCAGTGACATTTTTACAGTAATCAATGCATTTTTATTGCACTGATCGCTGTATCGATGTCAATGGTCCCAAAAATGTGTCAAAATTGTCCGATGTGTCCGCCATAATGTCGCAAGTCATGATAAAAACCGCAGATCGCAGCCATTACTAATTAAAAAAAAATTAATAATAAAAATGCCATAAAACTACCCTCTATTTTGTAGACACTATAAATTTTGCGCAAACCAATCAATATACGCTTATTGCGATTTTTTTTACCAAAAATATGTAGAAGAATACATATCGGCCTAAACTGAAGGAAAAAAAATTTTTTTATATATATTTTTGGGGGATAGTTATAGCAAAAAGTAAAAAATAATGTGTTTTTTTTTCAAAATTGTCGCTCTTTTTTTGTTTATAGCACAAAAAATAAAAACTGCAGAGGCGATCAAATACCACCAAAAGAAAGCTCTATTTGTGGAAAAAAAAGGACATTAATTTTGTTTGGGTACAACATCACACGACCGCACAATTGTCAGTTAAAGCGATGCAGTGCCAAATCGCAAAAAGTGCTCTGGTCAGGAAGGGGGCAAATCCTTCCGGGGCTGAAGTGGTTAATGTACAGTTACCTAAATTACTCCTTTTGCAGCTTCCAATACACTGACACGAAGGCTATGTGCCGCCTCTTTACCACCTCGTTTTCTTCCATCTTATTCTTCTGGCTATACTTCAAAGGTCATGCTGTGCATTATGCTCAAAAACTTTTTGTATCTCATGTCAGTGGTGCAGCTATATATATTATTCAAGTATCTTTCACATGCGCAGTTTTTTTTCTATTTTTCAAAAACTTTGGCCTGCTGAATCCCTGCATTAATTCACCAACACTGTGAATTTCAAACCTGCAGGTTTCCCCTCAAACCCATTATAGCAGCAAACCTGAGCTCTAATTGTGGCATTGGTACATCAATGAAGATACATGAAAGGTTGGTGGAGACTCCAACCAGGTGATTTACCCCATTCTGGATAAATCACCTTTTTCACCCTCCTTTAGCCCCAAGAAACTCACCTTTCAGCAACTGCTACAACAACACTCCCTTCTTGACTCCTGGCAAGAAGCCAACCCTGCAAGGTGACAATTTACTCACTAATCCCACCCCCACAAAATATTCTCTCTTATAGACCACATACTGATATCCATCGAGACCTCTCCAGCCCTCCTTTCATCCACTATCCTACCATACTTATGGACAGATCACAATGCCGTCCTCACCTCACTGGAATCCCTAATACCGCGACAAGTCGATCGTTTATGGTGCCTTAACGACACCCTCCTTTCTCATCCCTTGCACAGAACAGACATTGCTTTGGCTATTAAGGACTACCTACTCTACTGCCTCACGCTTCCAGGGCCATCCAAGCACACCTACCTTACAGCGTATCCTGCCTGTTTCAGCAACTCCTGGCTACCAGCATCCAGCTAACAGGCAACCCGTGCTTCTGTGGGCACCGCAGTCCCTGTACCACCTTCAGAGGTGTACTGCACTCAATTGCCAGGGGAGCCCCCCCAGCATCTTGGCCTCATACCTGGTACATGACAGTATAAACCAGCCATGTCAGAGGTCGACGAAGGTGCTTCCCCGCTAAAAGCCTTATGTCAGCAACTCTCACCCAGGCTGTACAAAGACTTCAGGAAGGTTACTTCCAATTAGAGGGTCATCTGCAACACTTATCGTGATACCCGCTCCCGCAGATCAAGGCCCATCCCCTATCAGCTCTGCCACTGTCGCACTGACCAAGAACGCACTGCAGCTTCTCATACCGTGGTGGTACCCCTTCCAGAACCACGAGTGTCAAAGCCTGAACGATTTGCTGGGGATCGGAAGAAATTCAGATCTTTCAAAAACGCTTGCTTGCTGTACCTGGCTCTGCAACCACAAACTTTTTCCATTGATACCGTGAAATTAGGGTTCATCATTTCATTACTGATGGATGAACCCCAAGAATGGGCCCATGGCATTTTGGAGCAGAAGAGTCCAGTCATAAACTCTGTGGACTTTTGAAACCATGGCACAGCTATATGATGACCCCCAGTGTCTGGCCACCGCTGAAGCTACTCTGCATACCCTACAGCAGGGGCGGCGCCCTGTGGAAGACTACACAGTGGAGTTCCGCAAGTGGTCCACAGACACAGGGTGGAATGAGACAGCCCTAAAATATCAGTACCGACTGGGATTGTCTGAAACCCTCAAAGATGAGTTGGCCAGAGTGGAGACCCCCACTACCTTAGAGAGTCTCATTCAATTGGCTATACAGCTTGACAGATGCCTGGGGGAACGCCGGTCCAAACATTCCCAGAACTTCCGACCTACCTAGATGCTGCCTAAAGCCCCACCTGTACCAGCACCTATGCCTCCTGCAGCATCCATATCTGAAATTGAACCTATGCAGATCGGCTTGGTCTGTCCAGTGCTGACTCCAGATGAGAGACTTAGTCGGCGGCAGGCGAACCTTTTCTTTATTGTGAGGAAACTGGACATTTCATACGTAACTGCCCCATAAGACCCAGTAAGTCAAATTCACACAATCCAGTATACTTCCATGTCTCTGGGTCTTCCCCATCATTCTCCCTGTCTCGTTGCAGGTGGCAGGAGAGGAAATCCAGCTTCGGGCAAAAATTGATTTTGGGGCATGTAGCTGCTTCGTCGATTTGACCCTGGCAAAGAAACTCGCTATTCCCCTCTATCACAAGACGTAAAGACTGACAATTCATCTGGCTGATGGCTCACTGCCCATTTCCTGGCCCTTTGATGCAAGAAACAGCACCTATCTTCACCTCAACTGCCTCAGGCCACCAAGAGTTTATAAGCTTCGATGTCCTGAGCTCTCCCATGTTCCTGGTCATTTTGAGAATCCCATGGCTACAGGCGCATAACCCCCTGATCAGTTGGTTCAAGGAGGAAGTTCTCCTCACCTCTTCCTGTTGCCGACAGCATTGCTTTGTTCCTGAATCCAGGGAATTTACCAGCTGTCTGACAGTTCAACCAACATCCAGTGTGGACCAAAATGTACCAGTGGCTTACCTGGAATTCCTAGACATCTTTGATAAAAAGAAGGCAGACGTCCTTCCACCACACCGTCCTTATTATTGCCTAATTGAGCTGCTCCCGGGTGCCGAGATCCCTTTTGGCCATATATATATCCCCCTTCTGAAACAGAACTTGAAACACTGTGGCAGTTGTAGGATCTCTTTACAATAGTTTTTTTTTTTTTGGACAGTCCCACCATTTGTGGACCTTCGTTCCCACTACTTTGTATCCTCGCCAAATGTATGGTAGTTTCCCTGTTTGGTATTTGCATGCTTTATCTGGGGTTATGTACCATCCTGTAAGACATTTATAGTTCATTTCAGCTGTATTAGTGTCTACCACAGAGCTTTGTACCAATCTCAATATTTTTCCTATTTTTGTTTATTCCCTCGTGTTCCCAATTCTTTTTTCCATTTTCTTATGTATGGCGGGACATCCAGCCCCTCTATTGCCATTAAAATTTTATAGATTCGAGATATACCGTTTCTTGTGTTTGGTGCTATACACAGTCTCTCCAAAGGCATTAGGTCTTCCACTGATCTTATTGGTTGTGGCAAAGTTGTAACAAAATGCTTCAACTGGAGGTACCGCCATTCTTTAATCACCATCAAATCTGTTTTGTGTTTTAATTCTTGAAATATGCATATTTTCCCCTTTTCTATTATATCCTTTAGTTGTACATTTTTATCTTTTATTCATTCTCCAAACAATTTACCTTTTCCCGGTGTAAAATAATTAGTTTCTTTCAGTGAAATTAACGGTGAGTTATATTTCCATTTACCTTGTTTGTGTATTAGATCCCAAATTCTAAGTACATTTTGTGTCATTGCATGTGTATTCTCACCCAGTGCTCTAAATTGAGGTGGGATCCATATAATCCTACCCAACCATGTATCACTCATTGTATTCTCAATTTTTACCCATCTTTTTTCATTTTTCTCTTTTGCCCATTGTATTACTCGTTATAGTAACACAGCATTGTAGTATTTTTTAAAGTCTGGTACCATAATGCCCTGTACACACGGTCGGATTTTCCGACGGAAAATGTGTGATAGGATCTTGTTGTCGGAAATTCCGACCGTGTGTGGGCTCCATCACACATTTTCCATCGGAATTTCCGACACACAAAGTTTGAGAGCTTGCTATAAAATTTTCCGACAACAAAATCCGTTGTCGTAAATTCCGATCGTGTGTACACAAATCCGACGCACAAAGTGCCACGCATATATTAAAGCAAAGTGGGACTTTAATTGAAGCATAACTGCAAAATAAATATGCAAGGATATGTCTGATAGTTCCTTGTCTACATACAAGATTGGGAGTAAAAAATGTAGCAATTGTAAAAAATGATAACCATAGTAGTTAAATAACTTATATTTCATATATATACACACATATAATACAACATAGTCCATGGGTAATGGATATATTGACATGAGGTACACAGTAACAATAATGGTTAGATAACTTGTATTTCATATATGTACACGCATTCATTACAACATAGTCTATGGGTAATAGGCATATTGACATGAGGTACATATTTAAGGAAAATAACATAGATCTTAAATTAATTAAGGAATAGAATACTTTTAGATACTTTTGCCTCAGCTCCGGTGGAGACTCATGTCATATGGTGCCCTCAATTGTTTACATTTTACCTTCTATTACCAGTCCTGTTATAGGTAAGAATATTTGGGGAAGTTATTTTCTTCTTCTTCCCCTCTTTGCTTCTGTGCTATCCTGGCTGACCCCCTCTATTCATTTGTCCTTTTATAGATATTTTACCCTTTGAATTGCTCCTGATGAGTGGATGTTACTCCACAAAATGCGTAGAGCACTTACATGCTACCACTTGCAAGCATATGTCTGAAGTCTCCCTGGATTTAGTTATCCCATTTACAATATTTTATTCCTTAATTAATTTAAGATCTATGTTATTTTCCTTAAATATGTACCTCATGTCAATATGCCTATTACCCATAGACTATGTTGTAATGAATGCGTGTACATATATGAAATACAAGTTATCTAACCATTATTGTTACTGTGTACCTCATGTCAATATATCCATTACCCATGGACTATGTTGTATTATATGTGTGTATATATATGAAATATAAGTTATTTAACTACTATGGTTATCATTTTTTACAATTGCTACATTTTTTACCCCCAATCTTGTATGTAGACAAAGAACTATCAGACATATCCTTGCATATTTATTTTGCAGTTATGCTTCAATTAAAGTCCCACTTTACTTTAATATATACAGTACTAGGGATGGAGGCAGATGAACCTACACATTCATCGCCTCATTTAAAGTCCCATAATTCCCCTCCCCCTCTCTCTTTTCAAAGTGCCACGCATGCTCAGAATAAATTAAGAGATGAAAGCTATTGGCTACTGCCCTGTTTACAGTCCCGACGTACGTGTTTTACGTCACCGCGTTCAGAACGATCGGATTTCCCGACAACTTTGTGTGACTGTGTGTATGCAAGACAAGTTTGAGCCAACATCCGTCTGAAAAAATCCATGGATTTTGTTGTCGGAATGTCTGATCAAGGTCCGACCGTGTGTACAGGGCATTAGTCTGCCTTGCGTTTTATCTTTCCTTGATATCAAGAATTGAATTCTCGGTTTCCGGTTCTGCCAAATGAACTTAGTTATAGTTTTTAGTAGGGATGGGCGAACGGTTCGGCTTGAGCATAAGTTCGGGCCGAACTTTCGCTGTTCGGACATTTGACGAACAGCTGAATAAACGGGTCATTCGACCGTTTGTTCAGCCCCCCAAACTGACCACAATGCATTGTGGCGCTGAACAGTGCATTGCAAGCCCTGATTGGCTGAAGCAGTGAATGCTTCAGCCAATCAGGGCACAGAGCACTGTCAGAGCTATGATTGGACACTGTCATCATGACTTTATCCAATCATGGCTCATTCCCGCCCCACACTATAAAAGTATTCTTTCAATGGCAGCCATTTTTAGTGTAATTTTGGTGTGGAGAGAGATAGAACAGGGCTCTGTTCAGTGCTATTAGTTAGTGTGATATACTGTGCTATTTTGCTTTAATTGGCAGTGTAGAATATTAGTTTTGTGTCAGTCTAGGGATAGAGTGTAGTGAGGAGGACCATCATTCAGCTTTGCATAGTGTGCAGCTAGTAGGGAGTAGAGACCGCTCAGATAGTTTCACTGTAGTGTAGTGAGACCGTGTCATTCATACATACATTAGTGTAGAGTAGGGACAGCTCAGATAGTTTCAGTGCAGTGTAGTGAGACAGTGTCAGTAATCTTTACATCAGTGTATAGCTAGAGTAGGGACAGTTCAGATAGAGTCAGTGTAGTGACAGTTTAATTGTGTTACTGCCAGTTTAACGCCATTTACTTCTGTGTGCGTTACTGCCAGTTTAACACCATATAGTTTTGTGTGCGTTACTACCAGTTTAACGCCATATAGTTTTGAGTGTGTTACTGCCAGTTTAACGTCATTTACTTCTGTGTGCGTTACTGCCAGTTTAACACCATATAGTTTTGTGTGCGTTACTGCCAGATTAACGCCATATAGTTTTGTGCGTTACTGCCAGTTTAACGCCATTTACTTCTGTGTGCGTTACTGGCAGTTTAACGCCATATAGTTTTGTGTGCGTTACTGCCAGTTTAACGCCATATAGTTCTGTGTGCGTTACTGGCAGTTTAACGCCATATAGTTTTGTGTGCGTTACTGCCAGTTTAACGCCATATAGTTCTGTGTGCATTACTGCCAGATTAACGCCATATAGTTTTGTGCGTTACTGCCAGTTTAATGCCATTTATTTCTGTGTGCGTTACTGGCAGTTTAACGCCATATAGTTCTGTGTGCGTTACTGCCAGTTTAATGCCATATAGTTTTGTGTGTGTTACTGCCAGTTTAACGTCATTTACTTCTGTGTGCGTTACTGCCAGTTTAACGCCATATAGTTTTGTGTACGTTACTGCCAGATTAACGCCATATAGTTTTGTGCGTTACTGCCAGTTTAACGCCATTTACTTCTGTGTGCGTTACTGGCAATTTAACGCCATATAGTTTTGTGTGCGTTACTGCCAGTTTAACGCCATATAGTTCTGTGTGCATTACTGGCAGTTTAACGTCATATAGTTTTGTGTGCGTTACTGCCAGTTTAACGCCATATAGTTCTGTGTGCGTTACTGCCAGATTAACGCCATATAGTTTTGTGCGTTACTGCCAGTTTAATGCCATTTATTTCTGTGTGCGTTACTGGCAGTTTAACGCCATATAGTTCTGTGTGCGTTACTGCCAGTTTAATGCCATATAGTTTTGTGTGTGTTACTGCCAGTTTAACGTCATTTACTTCTGTGTGCGTTACTGCCAGTTTAACGCCATATAGTTTTGTGTACGTTACTGCCAGATTAACGCCATATAGTTTTGTGCGTTACTGCCAGTTTAACGTCATTTACTTCTGTGTGCGTTACTGCCAGTTTAACGCCATATAGTTTTGTGTACGTTACTGCCAGATTAACGCCATATAGTTTTGTGCGTTACTGCCAGTTTAACGCCATTTACTTCTGTGTGCGTTATTGGCAATTTAACGCCATATAGTTTTGTGTGCGTTACTGCCAGTTTAACGCCATATAGTTCTGTGTGCATTACTGGCAGTTTAACGTCATATAGTTTTGTGTGCGTTACTGCCAGTTTAACGCCATATAGTTCTGGGTGCGTTACTGCCAGATTAACGCCATATAGTTTTGTGCGTTACTGCCAGTTTAATGCCATTTATTTCTGTGTGCGTTACTGGCAGTTTAACGCCATATAGTTCTGTGTGCGTTACTGCCAGTTTAATGCCATATAGTTTTGTGTGTGTTACTGCCAGTTTAACGTCATTTACTTCTGTGTGCGTTACTGCCAGTTTAACGCCATATAGTTTTGTGTACGTTACTGCCAGATTAACGCCATATAGTTTTGTGCGTTACTGCCAGTTTAACGCCATTTACTTCTGTGTGCGTTACTGGCAATTTAACGCCATATAGTTTTGTGTGCGTTACTGCCAGTTTAACGCCATATAGTTCTGTGTGCATTACTGGCAGTTTAACGTCATATAGTTTTGTGTGCGTTACTGCCAGTTTAACGCCATATAGTTCTGTGTGCGTTACTGCCAGATTAACGCCATATAGTTTTGTGTGCGTTACTGCCAGTTTAACGCCATATAATTCTGTGTGCGTTACTGCCAGATTAACGCCATATAGTTTTGTGCATTACTGCCAGTTTAACGCCATTTACTTCTGTGTGCATTACTGGCAGTTTAACTCCATATATTTCTGTGTGCGTTACTGCCAGTTTTAACACCATATAGTTTTGTGTGTGTTGCTGTCAGTTTAACGTCATATAATTCTGTGTGCGTTACTGCCAGTTTAACGCCATATAGTTTTGTGCGTTACTGGCAATTTAACGCCATATAGTTTTGTGTGCGTTACTGCCAGTTTAACGCCATATAGTTCTGTGTGCATTACTGGCAGTTTAACGTCATATAGTTTTGTGTGCGTTACTGCCAGTTTAACGCCATATAGTTCTGTGTGCGTTACTGCCAGATTAACGCCATATAGTTTTGTGCGTTACTGCCAGTTTAATGCCATTTATTTCTGTGTGCGTTACTGGCAGTTTAACGCCATATAGTTCTGTGTGCGTTACTGCCAGTTTAATGCCATATAGTTTTGTGTGTGTTACTGCCAGTTTAACGTCATTTACTTCTGTGTGCGTTACTGCCAGTTTAACGCCATATAGTTTTGTGTACGTTACTGCCAGATTAACGCCATATAGTTTTGTGCGTTACTGCCAGTTTAACGCCATTTACTTCTGTGTGCGTTACTGGCAATTTAACGCCATATAGTTTTGTGTGCGTTACTGCCAGTTTAACGCCATATAGTTCTGTGTGCATTACTGGCAGTTTAACGTCATATAGTTTTGTGTGCGTTACTGCCAGTTTAACGCCATATAGTTCTGTGTGCGTTACTGCCAGATTAACGCCATATAGTTTTGTGTGCGTTACTGCCAGTTTAACGCCATATAATTCTGTGTGCGTTACTGCCAGATTAACACCATATAGTTTTGTGCATTACTGCCAGTTTAACGCCATTTACTTCTGTGTGCATTACTGGCAGTTTAACTCCATATATTTCTGTGTGCGTTACTGCCAGTTTTAACACCATATAGCTTTGTGTGTGTTGCTGTCAGTTTAACGCCATATAATTCTGTGTGCGTTACTGCCAGTTTAACGCCATATAGTTTTGTACGTTACTGCCAGTTTAACGTCATTTACTTCAGTGTGCGTTACTACCAGTTTAACGCCATATAGTTCTGTGTGCGTTACTGCCAGTTTAACGCCATATAGTTTTGTGTGCGTTACTGCCAGTTTAATGCCATATAGTTCTGTGTGCATTACTGGCAGTTTAACGTCATATAGTTTTGTGTGCGTTACTGCCAGTTTAACGCCATATAGTTCTGTGTGCGTTACTGCCAGATTAACGCCATATAGTTTTGTGCGTTACTGCCAGTTTAATGCCATTTATTTCTGTGTGCGTTACTGGCAGTTTAACGCCATATAGTTCTGTGTGCGTTACTGCCAGTTTAATGCCATATAGTTTTGTGTGTGTTACTGCCAGTTTAACGTCATTTACTTCTGTGTGCGTTACTGCCAGTTTAACGCCATATAGTTTTGTGTACGTTACTGCCAGATTAACGCCATATAGTTTTGTGCGTTACTGCCAGTTTAACGCCATTTACTTCTGTGTGCGTTACTGGCAATTTAACGCCATATAGTTTTGTGTGCGTTACTGCCAGTTTAACGCCATATAGTTCTGTGTGCATTACTGGCAGTTTAACGTCATATAGTTTTGTGTGCGTTACTGCCAGTTTAACGCCATATAGTTCTGTGTGCGTTACTGCCAGATTAACGCCATATAGTTTTGTGTGCGTTACTGCCAGTTTAACGCCATATAATTCTGTGTGCGTTACTGCCAGATTAACACCATATAGTTTTGTGCATTACTGCCAGTTTAACGCCATTTACTTCTGTGTGCATTACTGGCAGTTTAACTCCATATATTTCTGTGTGCGTTACTGCCAGTTTTAACACCATATAGCTTTGTGTGTGTTGCTGTCAGTTTAACGCCATATAATTCTGTGTGCGTTACTGCCAGTTTAACGCCATATAGTTTTGTACGTTACTGCCAGTTTAACGTCATTTACTTCAGTGTGCGTTACTACCAGTTTAACGCCATATAGTTCTGTGTGCGTTACTGCCAGTTTAACGCCATATAGTTTTGTGTGCGTTACTGCCAGTTTAATGCCATATAGTTCTGTGTGCCTTACTGACAGTTTAACGCTGTATAGTTCTGTGTGCGCTACTGCCAGTTTAACGCCATATAGTCTTGTGCACGTTACTGCCAGTTTAACGCCATATAGTTTTGTGTGCGTTACTGCCAGTTTAACGCCATATAGTTTTGTGTGTGTTACTGCCAGTTTAACGCCATAGAGTTCTGTGTGCATTACTGCCAGTTTAACGCCATATAGTTTTGTACGTTACTGCCAGTTTAACGCCATTTACTTCAGTGTGCGTTACTACCAGTTTAAGGTCATGTAGTTCTGTGTGCGTTACTGCCAGTTTAACTTCATGTAGTTCTGTGTGCATTACTGCCAGTTTAACGCCATATAGTTCTGTGTGCCTTACTGACAGTTTAACACCGTATAGTTCTGTGTGAGTTACTGCCAGTTTAATGCCATATAGTCTTGTGTGCTTTACTGCCAGTTTAACGTCGTATAGTTCTGTGTGCTTTACTGCCAGTTTAACACCATTTACTTTTGTGTGCGTTACTGCCAGTTTAACGCCATATAGTTTTGTGTGCGTTACTGCCAGTTTAACAACATAGAGTTTTGTGTGCATTACTGCCAGTTTAACGCCATATAGTTCTGTGCATCACTGTACGTTTGGCGCATTATATTGCAGTATATTATAGTGTATCCGTGGAGTGTGTCTGTGTAGTGTGAATACTCAAATGCACCAAACACCTTTTTACATTGATTAAAGTACATCCCTGTACGGATTTCCACTTCTTCTTTACATTTTCTTATAAGCACCGACCCCTCCCTCCCAATAATGTCTGGGAGGACAACAAGGAGAGGCAGATGTTCCCTTGGCACTGTAAGGGGGCCAGCAACAAATGTGTCCACAGGCAAAGGTGGACGTGGTGGTCAGTCCTCAGGCAGGGCATCATTTCCTCTGTTTAGTGAGTTTGTCGGTACTATCCAGCCACAGCATGCAGAGGAGGTGGTGCACTGGCTTACTAAACCTTCCTCATCCTCCTCATCCTCTGTCACGCAAGCAGAGACAAGTGTGCAGTCCCCTGCAGTTGCCAAAGTGGATAAACCTGCCTCCTTGTCCACATCTGTTCCTGTCAGCTGAGTTATTTGACCACAGCGTCAGCCACTTGCTCCTTGACGATGCCCAGCCATTACTGGATTCAGATGTTGGTTCTGAGGTTGAGGATGACAGGAACATGAGCCTAGAAAGTGGGAGGAACACTGGTAGACAAATTGACATTCATGTTCCCCAAGCCGCAGCATATTGCCAAGTTGTCTTTAGTGATAATGATGAAGATGGAGGAGATAGAGATGATGATGATGAGGTCACTGATGCGACTTGGGTGCCAGATAGAGCAGAGGAGGAAACTGAACAACCCCAAGGAGGCCGACATCAAGAAAGAGTAGAGAGCAGCCACCCTATTCCACATTCTGCAGCTGTTATCTCCCAGCCCACTCCCCAAAACTCAGCTGTCTGGGCCTTTTTCAGCACATCTGCAGCAGATCGCACTGTTGGCAAAAACACCAACCATTTGGGTACCACGTGCTTAACAAGGCATTTAACGTCCAACCACTCAGCCCGTTGGCAAAAGCACCTAAAAGCCACACAAAAGGGGCAAAAATCTGTCCCTCCTTCTCCTTACCCACTTCAGTCTGCCCCTGTTATACCGAGTCATTGCCTCTCAGCAGCCTCCACTGACAGGGATGATGGTATAGCACTGGGTGTCCCAGGTCCTAGCAGCACATCTGCCAGCAGCACACTACCAGCTGTAGACTGTAGCCGTCAAATTTCTCTGCCCCATCTGCTGCAGCGGAAAAAGAGTCCCTGCCACCCACATGCCCAGCATCTAAATGCAAGCTCGTCAAAGCTGTTGGCTCTCCAACTTCTGCCTTTCAGCCTGGTGGATTCTGCCCCCTTCCGTGAATCGCACAATGTGCTGTACCACAATGGCAGGTTCCCAGTCGCTACTACTTTTCACGTAAGGCCGTTCCATCTCTCTACCATCACGTGGAAGGGAATGTTCTGGCATCATTGGGCAAGGCAGTCAGCCATAAAATCCACCTTACTGCTGACACGTGGTCCAGCAAGCATAGACAGGGATGATATATTTTGTTCACAGCACACTGGGTAACGCTGCTTGCAACTCAAAAGGATGTAGGACAGGGCTTGGTGCTGCAGTTTGTTCTGCCACCATGTCTCCATACAGCTGGTGGTGATGATGCCAGACCTGTGAGCTCTACCCCCTCCTCCTCCTCCTCCTCTGCCACCTCCATGCCCTCCTCTGCAGAATTGTCCTATGAACATCAGGTACCCCCTAAGCATTCAAAGGGCTATTCCCAGAGTCAGGCTAAAAGGTGCCATTCAGTGCTTCAGCTGGTGTGTTTAGGGGACAGGAACCACACCGGAGCAGAGATTCTTGCAGAGAAGCAGGGACAGGCCCAGAGGTGGTTCACACCACGCCAGCTGGAGCCAGGAATGGTGGTGTGTGATAATGGCTCAAACCTCCTGTCCGCCCTTAGACAGGGAAAGTTGACACATCTGCCATGCCTGGCACATGTCCTCAATTTGGTGGTGCAGCGTTTCCTAAATACGTACCCAGGTTTGCAAGATGTGCTAAAGCTGGCCAGAAGAGTCTGTAACCATTTCAGGTGGTCATACACAGCCAGTGCTTGGTTGGCTAAAATTCAGAGGGAAATCCACCTGCCCATAAACCGCCTGATTTGTGACATGCCCACTAGGTGGAACTCGACTTTGTCAATGCTGCGACAGCTATACATGCAGCAGAGGGCCGTCAAGGAGTACCTGTGCGAATACGGCACAACGACAGATATCAGGAAGCCTCTGCTTTTTCTTTATCGTACATCACAGGACACAGAGCCATAGTAGTTACTATGTGGGTTATAGGCCACCTTCAGGTGATGGATACTGGCACACCCTAAGACAGGAAGTCTACTCGCTATATAAAGCCTCCCACTACTGGGAGTACCTCAGTTTTTTCTTCAGTTTATTCGCCAGGGTCTTAGGTGTTGGTCACGAGTAAAGATGCTATGCTGAGCTCCACTGGAATATTCCTTGCTGGGGCAGACTTTGCAACCGGATCCATTCAAAGTGTCTTTTTAGGCCGAATTGAATGGTACCCGGCACTCGTGAAGGAAAAAACGAGGTTTAGCCCATAACGCTTTTCTTTTTAGAGAGCTGGACACCGGGATCCAGTGCTTTGGTTTTTTCAGCCATAAAGTTTCCTGGCGGGGTGCTTTACGGGTCCAGGAGTGTGGATCCCCCAATAAAAAGGGGCCCCCCGGTCCCTGATGGTTTTTTAACGGAGCACACCGTGAGGGGTAAAGATTGGGTCTGTTGGTTTTACCACAGAATCCCTACGGCAGGAAAGGTAAGTGGAGATTTCTAAGGAATTTTAAATTTTCTTATGAATTGTCTCCTTTAAAAAGTAAATGCTGTCATGCCTAAAAGTCACCACTGGGGGCTGTATAGAGCACATACCTTGTCATGCTTTCCTCAGATCACTCTGTGTCAGCAGAAGCTGCAGACTTCTCTCTGGCTAGCAGTCCCAGGCCTCCGGTAAGATGTTGGGGGGGGATTTTTTTCTAAAGACACCCCCCACCTGGACAGAAGCTCTCCCCCTCTCCCTGGATAGAGGGGGAAGCCAGAACGATTGCCAGATTCCATTCCGTTCTGCATGGTGGTTTGTCACAGCTCTCCTCCTCGCCCCCACACACACACACACACATGCCGATCCCGTCGGATCAGAGGCCCGTGCTCTTTTTGAAAACATTCTTTTTGAAAAGAGGAGGGGGGGCACGGTGGAAATACTGAGGGGGCATGGCTTAGCGCGGAGTTGGCGTGCGACAATGACCAACGCGGGAGTGCTTTTAAAAAGCTCCTGACTGCAGCTGTCGGAGGGACACAAGAGCAAAAAAGGGGTATGTAAGTGGAATTCCCTTGGCACATTTACTAAATCATCAGGCTGAGCATTAATAGCAGTAGCAGTTGCTGGACTATTTGCTCAAGCAGTGGATGCAATTTCTTCTGGTAGTACCTCTGCATTTGTGAATCAGGCTATGGTCAGAAGGGGAGGTAGAAACACCCCAAAACAGGGCTCAAAAGGGACTCCCTCAAGCTCAAAAAAGCCTAAACTCATCTCTACAATGGCATCCTCCCCTGAGAGATCTGAGGTGGCTGGTCAGAGTGAGCCATCAGAGCCGTCAAATGTTGCAACTGTTTTCAACACTGCAGCCCCTGTCTATATTACTGAAGAGGTTTTTTCCTAAGCCATGATAGGTTTGGAAAAAAGGTTAGCGGCTTTAATCGCATCCCAGTGTGGGACAAAACGTGACAGGTACCCTTCCATTACCCAGGACCCTCAAACTGAGGAACTCGGGGCGGGAGAAGATGAATTTCCCTCAGGGGACCATGAAGAGGCTGATGACTTCTCTTATGAGGGGTCAAATGCGGAAGGATCAGCTTCACAATCTGAAAGATTGATGGTGCAATCTCTTACTGAAATGGTCCTTTCCACATTTATGCTACCCTTAACTGAGTCGGTTGATAAGCCCACTTCTTGTTTGGGTTTGCTAAAGCCTCCTCAAGCTGTGCATGCCTTTCCTATCCATTTATTGCTGAAAAAAAGCTTATGTATTCTTAGTGGGATCACCCAGATAAGCATTTCTTTCCTCCTAAAAAGTTTTCAACACTTTATCCTATGGAGGAAAAATTCACTAAGAAGTAGGAGATACCAGCAATTGACGCTGCTATATCCTCTGTGAATAAAAGTTTGACTTGTCCGGTAGACAATGCTGAAATGTTTAGGAATCCGATGGATAAGAAGTTGGAATTCCTATTAAAAAACACTTTTTCTCTGGCAGGTTCAGTGACTCAGCCTGCGCTGGCAGCAATTGGTGTATGTCAATCATTGAGAGACCAGTTTAAACAGGTGCTCAAGGTTATTCCTGATCAGCAGGCCCAGGATTTAGCTGAGCTACCAGCGACGTTATGTTTTGCAATAGACGCCATGAGAGATCCTATTCTTCAGGCCTCGCACCTTACCCTTGGGCTGGTGCATATGCATAGAATCTTATGGTTGAAAAGTTGGTCAGCCGAAGCACCATGCAAAAAGCTCCTGGCTAGTTTTCCTTTTCACGGTGATAGGCTGTTCGGGGATGTTTTGGATAAATACATCCAAAAAATTTCTAGTGGAAAAAGTACCCTTTTGCCAGTTAGGAAGAGGAATAAATGTATTTCATTTAAACGAGCTCCTTCTCCAGTGCCGGGTGCATCTGCCTCCAGGCAGTCAGGACGGCCTCCGCCATCAAGTTCAAGAGGTAAACCTCAGGGTCAACCCCAGGGACAAAAGAAGTCCTGGGGGAGGAAACCTACAAGACAAAATACTAAAGCCTCCTTATGAAGGGGCCTCCCCACTCGCTCGAGTGGGGGGAAGACTTCTGCAGTTCTCAAGGGTCTGGCAGAAAGAGTGTCGAGACAGATGGGTGACTTCCTCAATAACTTTAGGGTACAAACTAGAGTTTCAAAAGTCCCTATCTCCTCGTTTTCTCAGATCAAACGTTCTCAGGGATCCAGAGAAAAAGAAGTCTCTCTTTCAAGCATTGGATCATCTTTTGTCTCAAAAAGTGATCTCAGTGGTCCCCATGTAAGAGCAGGGATTGGGGTTTTATTCAAACCTTTTCACGGTACCAAAACCAAATGGTGGTGTCAGACCCATTCTATATCTCAAACATCTAAATAATCTCTCTTTTCACATGGAGTCAATCCGATCAGTGGTCTCCATCCTACAAGGTGGAGAACTTCTGGCGTCAACTGACATCAAGGATGCATACCTCCATGTGCCTATTGTTCCCACTCACCAGAAATATCTATGTTTTGAGGTAGAAAATCTTCATTTTCAGTTTGTAGCTCTGCCTTTCGGTCTAGCTACTGCACCTCAAGTGTTTACAAAGGTCCTGGCCCCTCCTCTAGCCAGATTAAGGGCCCAAGTATAACGATTATAGCTTACCTAGACGATCTGCTCTTGATAGACCAGTCGGTAGCCCGCTTAGACCAAAGTATGATCACCACAGTGTGGAATACCTTGGTTGGATTCTCAACCTAGAGAAATCCTCCTTAGGGAGGGAGATTAGACTACTTGGGTCTGATCATAGATACAGCCCAGAAAAGGGTATTCTTGCCCCAGGCGAAGATCAGTGCCATAAAGGAACTGATTCAGGTGGTCAAGGCAAAGAAGAATCCTTCTATTCGACTTTGCATGAGGTTGTTGGGAAAGATGGTGGCTTCATTCCAGGCTGTTCCTTATGCTCAGTTTAATTCGAGGCTGCTGCAAAACAGTATACTATCGGCTTGGAACAAGAAGGTCCAAGCTGTAGATTTCCCAATGTGTCTGTCTCCAAGGGTGCGCCAGAGTCTCAGTTGGTGGTTGATAACCAAGAATCTGCAGAAGGGAAAATCCTTCCTACCAGTTACCTGGAAGGTGGTAACAACAGATGCCAGCCTTTCAGGTTGGGGAGCAGTCCTGGAAGAGGTGACTGTCCAAGGAAAATGATCCAGATCAGAAATGACCTTGCCCATCAACATTCCAGAGATTTGGGCAGCGTGCTTGGCCCTGAGGGCCTGGACGTTCAGGTTATGGAATTGTCCTGTCAGGATCCAATCCGACAATGCCACAGCAGTGGCCTATATCAATCACCAAGGGGGCACGAGAAGTCGTGCGGCCCAGAGAGAGGTAAATCATATCCTAACTTGGGCAGAAAACAATGTACCTTGCCTATCAGCAATCTTCATTCCAGGAATAGAAAATTGACAGGTGGGCTACTTGAGTCACCAGCAGTTGTTCCCTGGAGAATGGTCCCTTCACCCCGATATCTTCCTGACAATAATCCAAAGATGGGGGATACCAGACGTAGATCTGTTTGCATCCAGGTTCAACAAAAAGATCGACAACTTTGTGTCAAGAACAAGGGATCCGCTAGCATGCAGAACAGATGCCTTGGTGTTCCCGTGGAATCAGTTCTCACTGATTTATGCATTCCCTCCTATTCTGCTGCTTCCATGACTTCTTTTCAGGTTCAAGCAGGAAGGGAAGTCAATGATTCTTGTGGCCCCAGCATGGCCCAGAAGATCCTGGTATTCAGAGATCATAAGGATGGTGGTAGGGGACCCATGGACCATACCACCACGTCCAGACCTTCTCTCGCAAGGTCCGGTATTCCATCCTACCTTACAAACGCTAAATATAACCACTTGACAACTGGGCACTTAAACCCCCTTCCTAACCAGACCAATTTTCAGCTTTTGGTGCTCTCACATTTTGAATGACAATTACTCAGTCATGCAACACAGTATCTTTATGAAATTTTTGTCCTTTTTTTCACACAAATAGAGCTTTCTTTTGGTGGTATTTAATCACTGCTGGGTTCTTTATTTTTTGCGCCGTAAAAGAAAAAAGACCGAAAAATCTGTAAAAAAATACACTTTTCTTCATTTCTGTTATAATATTTTGCAAATTAGTAATTTTTCTTCATATATTTTGGCCAAAATTTATACCGCTACATATCTTTGGTAAAAATAACCCAAATCGGTGGATATTATTTGGTCTTTTTGAAAGTTATAGAGTCCAAAAGCTATGGTGCGAATATCTGAAAATTGATCACACCTGAAGTACTGACGGCCTATCTCATTTCTTGAGACCCTAACATGCCAGAAAAGTACAAATACCCCCCAAATGACCCCTTTTTGGAAAGAAGACATTCCAAGGTATTTAGAAAGATGCATGGTGAGTTTTATGAAGTTGTCATTTTTTCCAACAATTCTTTGCAAAATCAAGGTTTTTTTTTTACTTTTTTTTTTTCCCACAAAATTGTCATATTAGCAGGGTATTTCTCACAGACCGCATATGCATACCACAAATTACACCACAAAACACATTCTGCTATTACTCCCGAGTATGGTGATACCACATGTGTGAGACTTTTACACAGCGTGGCCACATACAGAGGCCCAACATGCAGGGGAGCACCTTCAGGCGTTCTGGAGCACCCAGGCCAATTCTGACATTTCTCTCCTACATGTAAAAATCATCATTTATTAGCTAGAAAATTACTTAGAACCCCAAAACATTATATATGTTTTTTTAGCAAAGACCCTAGAGAATACAATGGCGGTCGTTGCAACTTTTTATCTCGCACGGTATTTGCGCAGCAATTTTTTTAACGCTTTTTTTTGGAAAAAAAACTGTTTTGTGCTTTACAAAAACCAAAACAGTAAAGTTAGCCCAATGTTTTTGCATAATGTGAAAGATGAAGTTACGCCGAGTAAATAGATACCCAACATGTCACCCTTCAAAATTGCACGCGCTTGTGGAATGGCGCCAAACTTTGCTACTCAAAAATCCCCATAGGCGACGCTTTAAAATGTTTTACTGGTTA
Organism: Aquarana catesbeiana; assembly: GCF_042186555.1. NCBI lineage: Eukaryota > Metazoa > Chordata > Amphibia > Anura > Ranidae > Aquarana > Aquarana catesbeiana. The sequence goes on from NC_133330.1 coordinate 149,234,058, forward strand.
CATGTTTTGAGTTACAGAGGAGGTCTAGGGCCAAAATTATTGCTCTCACTCTACCGATCGCAGCGATACCTCACATGTGTGGTTTGAACACAGTTTTCATATGTGGGCGGGACTTACGTATGCGTTCGCTTCGGCATGCGAGCACACAGGGACAGGGGCGCTTTAAAACATTTTTTTTTTTTTTATTGTTCATTTTACTTTATTTATTTTAGTTTGATGCTTTTTTCCAAAAAAAAAAAATTTTGACCACTTTTATTCCTATTACAAGGAATATAAACATCCTTGTAATAGGAATATGGCATGACAGGTCCTCTTTACAGTGAGATATGGGGTCAATAAGACCCCACATCTCACCTCTAGGCTGGGAAGCCTGAAATTAAAAAAAAAAAAAAAAAAAAAAGATCCTGGCTTCGATCGTAGCGGTGAGTCGGTAGAAGCACCGCAAGGCGGCGGGAAGGGGGGACGTCCCCTCTCGCCTCCCGTAAGAACGATCAAGCAGTGGAACAGCTGCTATGATCATTCTCATGGTGTAGGGAATCGCCGGCTGAAAAAGCTGATATCTGAATTATGCCTGTAGCTGCAACCATCATTCAGATATCTCCGCACAAAGTCAAGGACGTTGTATGATGGCCGGCGGGCGGGAAGTGGTTAAAACGCTTTTTTTTTTTAACACAAAGTTGTCCATTTATACAATATTTCTACCACATAACATGTACATACCAAAAATGACACCCCAAAATAGATTCTCCTGCTCCTCCTGAGTACGGCGATACCACATGTGTGAGACTTCCACAGCCTGGCCACATACAGAGGCCGAGTACAGCTGAGCATGGCTCAGCATGGCAGGGTATGGCGGGGTATTGCGGAGTATGGCGGGGTATGGCAGGGTATGGCGGAGTATGGCGGGGTATGGCGGGGTATGGCGGAGTATGCCGGTGTATGGCGGGGTATGGCGGAGTATGGCGGGGTATGGCGGAGTATGGCGGGGTATTGTGGAGTATGGCGGGGTATGGCGGGGGCATGGCAGAGTATGGCGGGGGCATTGCAGAGTATTGTGGGGGCATTGAAGAGTATTGCACAGCATTGCAGAGTATTGTGGGGGCATTGCAGAGTATTGCACAGCATTGCAGAGTATTGTGGGGGCATTGCAGAGTATTGCACAGCATTGCAGAGTATTGTGGGGGCATTGCAGAGAATTGTGGGGGCATTGCAGAGTATTGCACAGCATTGCAGAGTATTGTGGGGGCATTGCAGAGTATTGCACAGCATTGCAGAGTATTGTGGGGGTATTGCAGAGTATTGCACAGCATTGCAGAGTATTGCACAGCATTGCAGAGTATTGTGGGGGCATTGCAGAGTATTGCACAGCATTGCAGAGTATTGTGGGGGCATTGCAGAGTATCGTACAGCATTGCAGAGTATTGTGGGGGCATTGCAGAGTATTGCACAGCATTGCAGAATATTGTGGGGGCATTGCAGAGTATTGTGGGGGCATTGCAGAGTATTGCACAGCATTGCAGAGTATTGTGGGGGCATTGCAGAGTATTGCACAGCATTGCAGAGTATTGTGGGGGTATTGCAGAGTATTGCACAGCATTGCAGAGTATTGCACAGCATTGCAGAGTATTGTGGGGGTATTGCAGAGTATTGTGGGGGTATTGCAGAGTATTGTGGGGGTATTGCAGAGTATTGCACAGCATTGCAGAGTATTGTGGGGGTATTGCAGAGTATTGCACAGCATTGCAGAGTATTGTGGGGGTATTGCAGAGTATTGTGGGGGTATTGCAGAGTATTGCACAGCATTAGTAGTGAGGGATGGTTGAGCATGGATGGATGGATGTCTCTGTGCAGCGCTGTGGGCACTACACGTACAGCCCACAGCGCTGCAGACATCCATCCATCTCCCTCTCCTCCACAGTGTACCGATCGGTACACAGGAGGGGAGGAGAGGAACCGGCGTCATCAGATGACGCCGGTCTGTTTACATGTGATCGCGCCGTCATTTGACGGCGCGATCACATGGTAAACGGCCGCGATCAGCGGCCATTTATCGGGATCCGTGATGCGCCGGGTCCCCTGGACCCGGCGGTCACGGATGTGTTAGGGAGAGGGGAATTCTGGGAGGACGTCATAGTACGTCCACCCAGAGTTATCCAACCGCTCTGCAGCCGTCATTCGGCTATGGGCCGGTTGGTAAGTGGTTAATGGTTTGGCTATTGAGTCCCACATTCTGAAGAAGCGTGGACTATCAGGTTCAGGGGTATTTACCTTGATTAATGCAAGGAAGCCGGCCTCCAGAATCATATATTATAGATTTTGGAAGGCATATGTCTCCTGGTGTGGCACCCCAGGAAGTATGTTATGAGTAGAATCCTTGACTTTCTACAGATGGGGTTAGAAATGAAGCTGGCCTCCGGTTAGGTCACCCCTGAACCCTTGGGACTTGAATTTAGTTCTGTCGGTATTGCAGAAACAGCCTTTTGAGCTGATACGGCATATTCCCTTGGTCCTTTTGACAAGGAAACACATTTTCTGGTAGCCATATCTTCTGCAAGAAGGGTATCAGAGTTGGCTGCTCTTTCTTGTAAAGAGCCATATTTAATTATTTACAAGGATAAGGTAGTATTGCGTCCTCATCCTAACTTTCTACCAAAGGTAGTGTCAGGTTTTCATCTAAACCAGGATATTGTTCTACCTTCATTTTTTCCAAAACCCTGTTCTACGGAAGAGAAGTCACTACATTCTCTGGAAGTCAAAGCAGTCAAAGTCTACTTGAAGGCGACTGCTCAGATTCGAAAAACGGATGTTTTGTTTATGTTGCCTGAAGGTCCTAAAAAGAGGACAGGCAGCATTGAAATCTACTATTTCTAAATGAATTTGGCAAGTAATTGTTCAAGTTTATGGTTTGAAGAGGAAGATTCCACCCTCTCAAATCAAAGCGCACTTCGCTAGGGCTGTTAGTGCTTCGTGTGCAGTGCATCACCAAGCTTCCATGGCTCAAATCTGCAAGGCTGCAACTTGGTCTTCAGGCCATACATTTACCAGATTCTATCAGGTGGATGTAAAAAGGCATGAGGATATCGCCGTTGGGTGTAGTGTGCTCCAGGCAGCAGTATAAGTCCTCTAGTCTCATGGTGCCCTACTTTTGTTGTGTCTCCCTCCCCTCAGTTGGCATTGCTTCGGGACATCCCACATAATAACTACTATGGCTCTGTGTCCCGTGATGTACGATAAAGAAAACAGCTTACCTGTAAAATCCTTTTCTTGGTGTACATCACAGGACACAGAGGTCCCTCCCCTCTTCTAATACACTTATATTGCTTTGCTACACAAACTGAAGTACTCCCAGTAGTGGGAGGGATTATGTAGGGAGTTGACTTCCTGTCTTAGGGTGTGCCAGTGTCCATCACCTGAAGGTGACCTATAACCAACATAGTAACTACTATGGCCCTGTTTCCCGTGATGTACTCCAAGAAAAGGATTTTACAGGTAAGCTGTTATAAAAATCCAATTTTTTCCCATGCCAAGGGCTGATCATTAAGGATGCATGCACTGTATTGTTACCATTTGAGGAGGCAACAAGGATGGTGAGCCGTGACAGTGCATGCATCAGTGACACAATCCCTGTTGTGTTCATGCCGGAGCAGACTCTGCGTGGCATTATGGACAGGGCACTGGAGGCAGAGCAGCAGGAGGAAGATGAGGACTTCTTTTCCTCTCAAGGCCCACTTTATCCAGACACCATCATTCCTATGTCACAGAACACACAGGAGGAGAGAGGGGAGGAGGATGAGGAGGAGGATTCTGGCGCTTTCATAGGCTTTGAAGAAGAGGAAGACATGCGTTAATCTGTAAGCGATGGCTTTCCAACCCCAGGACCCTTGGGAGTAGTAGTGGCTAGGAGGAGAAAGTTCCAGATGCTGTCATCCTGAGTGACCCCGAGGAGTCTGCTTCTCAAGCCTCTGAAAATTTGAGGCGCATGGGCAACCTCCTGCTTCAAAGTCTGAGAAAGGACCTAAGAATACGTGGCATAAAGGAGAAGGATGATTACTGGTTGGCAACTCTCCTTGACCACTGTTATAAAGAGGAGATCTCAGAACTCATCCTGTCCACACAGAGAGTGCAGGAGATAAAATCTCTTGAGCAGGGCTTAAAATTTCAAGTCTAGACCTACTAGCCAGGCAAAAACCTTACTCTACACCAGTTGCCCCACCAAACCTTGCCCAGGTCCGTCCCCAAACCCCGCCCCCTTAAAGCTTATGAAATTACATTTTTCTTTAGAAAAAGAGAGCGCCCCCTTACATCAGGGTTCCCAGAGAGCGCCCCCTTACGTCAGGGTCCCCAGAGAGCCTCCCCTTACATCAGGGTCCCCAGAGAGCCTCCCCCTTACATCAGGGTCCCCAGAGAGCCTCCCCCTTACATCAGGGTCCCCAAAGAGCCTCCCCATTACATCAGGGTCCCCAGAGAGCCTCCCCCTTACATCAGTGTCAGCAGAGAGCCCTCTTACATCAGTGTCCCCAGAAAGCCTCCCCTTACATCAGTGTCAGCAGAGAGCCCCCCCTTACATCAGTGTCCCCAGAGACCCCCCCTTACATCAGGGTCCCCAGAGAGCCCCCCTTACATCAGGTTCCCCAGAGAGCCTCCCCTTACATCATTGTGCCCAGAGAGCCCCCCCATACATTAGTGTCCCCAGAGAGCATAGACCACTGGCTAGAACTTGCCCAGTATGTTATTGAGTTGTTGGGCTGCCCTGCATCCAGCGTACTTTCAGAACAAGTATTCAGTGCTGCAGGAGGTTTCGTTACTGATCATGGAACACGTCTGTCCACAGACTCTGTGGACCATTTGACTTTTATAAAAATGAATCAGTCCTGGATTACCAGCTATGAAGCCCCTGATGCCGATGTCACTGATTAAGTCATTTTGGGATGTGGAATCTCTGCAGGACTTCGAGGCTGCCTAGCTTTGAGGGTGTTCAATCATTTCATCTGGAAACATGTTTTTGGTTTAGGTTTCATGGGCACAATTAACACAATTAACACAATGCACCTGTTTGACAGGTGCATAGCATTGCAATTTTTTTTTGCTTTCATCAAGAGCACCTCTATAGGGTTATGGTGGGAAGGCGCCCCTGACACCCAAAGAGTAATTTTTCTGCACCTGTTTGACAGGTGCATATCATTGCAATTTTTTACAGCAAGGCCAATTCAAACTGACACCAGAATGTATCCAAAAAATCACTAATCTTGTTCCCAGTGCACTACATTGTGGCCTCATCATACACACTGGCTCCCCAGCTGTTGCTGAGCAAAATAAAGGCAGCTTGCAGGGGAAATGTTTTTGGCTTTATAAATGCAATTATTGCTGCAGCAGATTGTAGACATGGTACAGATCTGCCACTTTACAGGTAGACCAAGGGGACCCCCGGGCACTATATTAGAAGGAATTTTTCATTTTTAGGCTTCCACTTTAAAAATCAAAAAATCACTGCCCATTTAAAAAAAAAAAAAAACAATGGAAAACTAATGTGCAAATCACAAGAGGAAAAGACAATTACTAAAAAAGACCTAACAACGTAGCTGCCAACATAAGGGTGTTTGAACACCAATTAATAAGCATATGGTAAAATAACAATTATGTGGCGCTTACTAAAAAATAAAATAAATGTACAGAAACAAAATCTTTGGAGATTCAAAAAGAGAAACGGATGATGCGACTTAACAGTTAATCTTTCATCAAATTGTGTAGCCAGAGATTATCAAAACCAATGTTACAACAATTAATGAGTAGAGGATAAACCACTCCAGAAATAAATACTCTGATAGCCTTTGATGAGAGGGTAAATAATTCCTAACAGATGAATAAAATCCCCAAACCTAACTGAAAATTATTCAAAAATAAATCTTCCTATAACAAATGAATGAAAAAACTATATCACACTAGAAGTGCAAATCACAATAAAAAGTGCATGCAAATATTGTGCAAATATGCAATCTGTGCAAACAATACAAAAAAATAAATACATAAAAAAATAAAAAATAATGAATAAATCATTGAACTGTGATAAAACATGCAAAATATCGCAAAAGGTACAAAAATTGAATAATACAATCCACAATAGTCCAAAATAAAGTGCTTAACCACCTCAATACTGGGCACCCCCTTCCTGCCCAAGCCATTTTTCAGTTTTCAGCGCTGTCGCACTTTGAATGACAATTGCGCGGTCATGCAACACTGCACCCCAATGAAATTTTTATAATTTTTTCCCCACAAATAGAGCTTTCTTTTGGTGGTATTTGATCAATAATAATAATTTTCAATTAGGTTTGGGTAATTTTTATTCATCTGTTAGGAATAATTTCCTCTCTTATCAAGGGTTCACCGAGTATTTATTTCTGGAGTGGTTTATCCTCCACTCATTAATTGTTGTAACATTGGTTTTGATAATCTCTGGCTACACAATCTGATGAAAGATTAACTGTTACGACGCATCATCCGTCTGGACTTTCTCTTTTTGAATCTCGAAAGATTTTGTTACTGCTCATTTAAAAATTACGTTTTTCACAAACTTTTTATTTTATTGATACATGTCCCCCAGGGCAGGACCCAGACTCTATAACCATTGTATGCCCAATTACCTGCATATAAGCCTTCAAAATGGGCACATTTGATTTTTTGACATTCGGGTCCCATTGACTTTAATGGGGTTCGTTATTCGGGTCCAAACTTTTGCAGTGTTCAGAAGTTCTGGTGCGCACAGAACAGGGGTCCATTCGTCCCATCCCTAGTTTTTAGTTCTTTAAAATATGTCTGAGGTAGAGAGATAGGCAACATTTGAAATTTGTACATAACTTTCGGTACTATTACCATCTTTATAATATGTATTCCTCCTATCCATGAGAGGGACCTTGTTGCTATTTTTCTTATTTCCGATTTTATTTCATTTAGTAGTGGGATATAATTTGCTTGGTATATTTTCCCTGGGGATGATAATCTTATTCCTTATGCCACGTACACACGACCGGACTTTATGGAATACTTTGTCCTGCGGACTTTTCGATGGACTTTAAGGCGGACTTTCTGAATGAACGGACTTGCCTACACACGATCAACCAAAGTCCGACGGATTCGTACATGATGACGTACGACCGGACTTAAACAAGGAAGCCATAGCCAATAGCTGCCCTAGCGTCGGTTTTTGTCCGTCGGACTAGCATACAGACGAGCAGACTTTTCGACCGGACTCAAGTCTGTCAAAAAGATTTGAAACATGTTTCATTTCAAGGTCTGTCAAACTTCTAGGGAAAAAAAGTCCGCTGGAGCCCACACACGATCAAATTGTCCGACGGACTCCGGTTCGCCGGACCAAGTATGCCGTAAAGTCCGGTTTTGTGTACGCGGCATAAGTATTTTAATTCTGTCTTCCTCCATGTAAATTGGAATTCCTGTTGTAAACTCTGTTCTTCCTGTTTATTTATATTTATGTTTAAAATCTCTGATTTAGAGGGATTTATTTTTAAGTTTGATAATTCTCCATAATATTTCAGTATCTTCATTAAGTTGCGCATTGTAATCCTTGTATTAGAAATGTAGAATAGTACATTTATGCTATTTTATGCTCCTCAACTCCTATCTTAATCTCTCCTGTATCTGGATTATTTCTAATTGTTGCCAGAAGGGGTTCTAGTGATAGCACAAATAATAGTGGTGAAAGGGGGCACCCCTGTCTTGTTCCATTGAACATTTCGAAGGGAGAAGATGAAACCCTGTTGACCTTTACCATTTCTGTAGGATGCTTATATAATACTTTGATCTATTGGATCATCCTTGGACCTGTTCCCATGGCTTCCAAGGTGTTCATCATAAATCCCCAGTCCACCCTGTCGAATGCTTTTTCTGCATCTTTTGACAGGAGTAGACTTGGGGTATTTCCCGCTCTAATTTTCTGAAGTAAGAGCAATGTTCTCACCCCATTGTCTCTTCCGTCTCTGCCTGGGAAGAGCCCCACTTGGTCCGCGTGCACCAAATCGGTCATTAGGTCTTTCATCCTGGAAGCTAACACTTTTGCAAATAGTTTTGTATCTGCGTTCAACAGGGATATTGGTCTGTAGCTTGAGCATAAAGCACTATCTTTTCCCTCCTTTGGAAAAATTGTAATTGAGGCTAACAGGGCTTTTCTTCTCATCTCATAATTTGTTCCAAGTCCCTTCATGTATTTGGTGATACAATTTCTTTAAACTTTTTAAAATAATAGGTCGTGAACCCATCTGGACCTGGACTTTTTCCTGATGCCGAGTCTTTTAACCACTTCAGCCCCGGAAGGTTTTAACCCCCAACTGATCAGAGCACTTTTTACAATTTGGCACTGTGTCGCTTTAACTGCTAATTGCGCGGACATGCAATGTTGTACCCAAATGAAATTTGTGTCCTTTTCTTCCCACAAATAGAGCTTTCTTTTGATGGTATTTGATCACCTCTGTGGTTTTTATTCTTTGCGTTATAAACGGAAAAAGACCGAAAATTTTGAAAAAAAATTATATTTTCTACTTTTTGTTATAAAAAAAAATCCAATAAACTCAATTTTAGTCATACATTTAGGCCAAAATGTATTCAGCCACATGTCTTTGGTAAAAAAAAATGTCAATAAGCGTAAGTGGTTTGCGCAAAAGTTATAGCGTCTACAAACTAGGGTACATTTTCTGGAATTTACACAGCTTTGAAAAAATTGGGGTCTATTAGACCTTAGATCTCTCCTCTGCCCTCAAAGCATCTGACCACACTAAGATCGGTGTGATAAAATGCTTTCCCAATTTCCCAATGGCGCTGTTTACATCCGGCGAAATCTAAGTCATGAAATGCTCATAGCTTCCGGTTTCTTAGGCCACAGAGATGATTGGAGCCATTCTGATCTCAGATCAGCTCTATGGTCAGCTGGCTGAATCACCGGCTGCATTCCCGGGTTCTCTGTTGGGACAGGAGAGCCAGAGAAAACCATGGAAGACGGTGGGGGGGACATTCCCTCCCACTGCTTGTAAAAGCAGTCTAGAGGCTAATTAGCCACTAGGATTGCTTTTACATGAAAGCCGACCGCTGGCTGAAAAGAATGATAGCAAGATGATACCTAAACCTGCAGGCATCATTCTGGTATAACCACTCAAAGTCCAGCAACATACCAGTACGTTGCTGGTCCTTGTTGGGCATATATTGTAATCTTTTTTTTCATGCAGCCTATGGGCTAAACGAAAAAAAGAGATTGATCAGTGGGTATGTCCACCATTAGAATACCCCCCTTCATCCACCCACTTTTAATGATGGGCATGCATGCACCATTTATATATGCCGAAGCATGGGGGCATCCGCCCCAAAAGTTAGGAGCAAATCGCTCCTCCACCCCTGCTGCCCCCATGCTTCGGCATATACAGTATGCTCTTTTTTTTAACTGTGGTGGTGAAATCACCTCCAACAGCGCTGGAGTCACGGCTTTATGTATCGTGGGAGCAAACGCTGTTGCTGTCAAGATAAATAAATCCGCGCTGCAACTGAATGGCGTACCTGCTAAGCAAATGATGGTTAACAATAAAACAAAGTAACATTACAGTATAACAGTAATGCCCTGTACACACGGTCGGATTTTACAACGGAAAAAAATGTGCGATCGGAGCTTGTTGTCGGAAATTCCGACCGTATGTGTGCTTCATCTGACTTTTCCCATCGGAATTTCCAACACACAAAGTTTGAGAGCAGGATATAAAAATTTCCGACAACAAAATCCGACTGTGTGTGGCCAATTCCGATGCACAAAGTGCCACGCATGCTCAGAATAAATTCCGAGATGGAACTGCTCGGTCTGGTAAAATTAGCGCTCGGAATGGATATAGCACTTTCGTCATGCTGCAATGTTTTAAATTGTTTAATGCAGCGCACTCTCTTCTTCTTTATAATGCTAGAAGAATGAAGTTGTTTTGCTGCTCATATTCACACAGACTTCTCACAAACTTCTTTCTTTATTATTTTTCCTGATTTCATCAATGTAATATTTTTATTTGTCACATCTACCAAAAAAAAATTTTGTTTTTTTGTTTTTTTAAGTCCTGATCTTGTATTTTATTTTATTTTTATTTTTTTAACTCCAGAATAGTTTTGGGTGTGTTTTGTGTGTCAAGTTACCACAACACCATTATTATCTTGTATTATTTAATCTCAAGGAGGTTGCTTGGTGTTGGTGTCTCTTGCAGTATAGGCCCAAGTTTAAATGTTACCTTCGTTATCACGATCGGCGCTTCCTATACTCCTTCCTCCGCTCACAGATTGTACGTACTACGCACGCGTGTTACGCTTTATATACACTGTGCATGCGTGAAACTCCACCCGCCCCTGACGTTCTTTCTAGTCTATTCCCCACCCCTTCTCATTCGGCACAGTGGGGAAGAGCACATGGCGGAGACAGAGCAGGTGTGTGCTAATTACAGCAATGAGGAGGAGGAGGAGGAAAGGCCGAAGCCAGAAACATCACGATCCCGGAGGAGATGATTTAAGGCATCAAATATGTCCTTTGTGGAGATGGTGGAGATGGTCGACATATTGAAAAGGGCCGACTATGACGGGAAGTATGGACCTTACCCCAACTACAATGTCAGAAAGGCCAAGATCATGGCGAAAGTTGTGAAGAGTCTGCAGAAGAATTTTGGGGTACGGCGATCCAAGGATCAACTGAGGAAGCGGTGGTCGGACCTCAAAATCAGGGAGCATGATCAGTATAGAAGGATCAGGAGAGTGCTGCAAAAAAGTAAGTAGTTGTCCTGTGTTCCTATTCTTTATTTTTCTAACGTTTGTGCTGCTCCACGTGCTTTTCTTTACTGTTGTACAGTTTAAAATGGCAACTTTCATGTTCATGGACACATTATTCGTTCGTAGGAAACATTGTTCGTTCGGCCAATAAAACACCATGTTTTGTCCAGATGCATTTCAATACATTTTTTCTGGCCTACTTCTCTTAAAATAAGTTTGTTGTCTAGATGGGTTTGTAACTAGAATGAAATGCAAAATAGATTCTGTGTAAGGAGAGGACACTCACCAGCTGTTTACACATCTGGACGCTGGAGCACTAGTGTGGGACACCAGAACACCCTTTTTATTAGGGGGCCCACACAGGTGCTCAAGTGGATACTATAGGGGTGACTCCATCTGTGAAGCTTGTACAAAACAGGTAAGTATTCAAGCTTTACAAAGGAAAAAAATATTTCTTCATCTTGCAACTCTGCCAAAATAGACAATTGTACCCCACTTCCAAGCAATGTTTCATATTCCTATTTCTGGCCTCAAATATCTGTGCTAAGTATACCTTTTTTTTGTTTACATGGGGAGAAAAGACTCGGAGGACACCACTCATCAGAGGAGACAACAAACCCCCTACCTCATGAAGAAGTGGAAATCCCACAAACACAACAGGAGGAGGAGGAGGGAGATGTGCTGGAAATTGTCACCACAACAGGTGAGTGTCTGCAACCACAGGCTCAGGTAAGAGATGGATTCTGGCATATTTATAATACACGATGTGTTTTTTGGGGTTTTTTTTTTAGGTGATCGTGATGTTGTGGATGAAGGTCATTTCACCAGTGAAAGTGCCCAGATCCTGATCGGGGAGATAATGGGGTGTAATAGGGACTTGGAAAACATCAAGAAAAACATCAATGATGTTCAAAACAAAATGAAGAACATCATTGGTGTTTTAGGGAGAGCTTAAAACCCCTAGAAATCCCTAACTTATTTCTGCTTTGTTTTTATGCCAATTTTTGACATATTCTAGAAAAGCCAAATTTTGAAGATGCACACAGTGTGCCAACATGTGCTTTCTGCCATCACGGGAGATCAATGTACGCGTTTTGAGGGTGCAATCCCTTCCTCAATAATAAAGTAGCTGAGAGGAAGGGGTTGCACCCACAAAACACATACCTTGAACCCCCATGATGGCAGCTAGCACATGTTGACATTCAGCAATTTGTGTGCATCTTCAAAATTTGTCTTTTCCAGGGGTGACTTCACCCCATCTGCTGAACGCAATATCAAACACAGTTTATAAATACTCATGTCTGAAATTGCCTGCAATTTCTACAAAAGTTGAACTTTGTAAGTTCCAGAGTTGTGTATTTCTTGTTGGTTTGAAACATGCCTGTTTTACCTTAAAAGGAAATTTCTACTTTTAATGTTACCTAAAAAATTGTTATACAACAAGCATGTTGGTTTGTTTTAAAAACCTTTTATAAATGCACATGTGATTGTGCTTTGATTAAAAAGATTGAGAATCAACAATGTGTGGCTTCTTCTTTCAATGCTCCAAAGCATTTTTTTGTTGTAAAGTTGGTGTCTTCAGTGACAATGGGGGTTATTTACTAAAGGCAAATCCCCTTTGCACTACAAGTGCCGTTTCAGTGCAGTCTCAAGTGAACTTGTAGTGCAAAGTGTATTTGCCTTTAGTAAATAACACCCAACAGTGCTTTCTAATTTTACACAATCACGCCATTTTCAGGACTCCCCAAATATCAGTCAGGGTCAGCTAGAAGAAAGCCATGCAGTAAATATTTGTTCAGAGTAAAATATATTTTTATTTAAAAAATGTCTCAGACATTGTCTGGCATATTGATGGCCCCCCTACCCGCAAAGTATTCCATGTATCTTGAACGGACATCGCGGGCACTCTGGAGGGGCAAGCCAGGATGGCCAGCTTCAAGCGCCGTCAAGGTTGGTTCATTTAGATTAATTCTGGCTTCAAGCCCAACTGAGCCAGCATAGTTCACAGAATTTCTCCTTAAAAAGTTGTGGAGAACACAGCAAGCCAGGATGATGTGATTGAGTTAATATTCCGCTATGTGTATCGGTGTAAGAAATAGGTGGAACCGGCTGGCCATTATTCCAAATGTGTTCTCCACCACTCTTCTGGCTCTGGCCAGCCGGTGATTAAAAACCCTCTGGTCCGGGGTGAGGGTCCTCATAGGGAATGGCCGCATAAGATGGTCCCCCCAGCGCAAAAGCTTCATCCACAACGAAGACAAATGGGAGTCCTTTCCGCATTGTCTTTTGGAGGTGGCAAATCCAAGCTGCCATTCTGAAGACGCCTGTAGAACTCCGTGTGGGCGATGACTCCACCATCTGACATCCGGCCATTCTTCCCCACGTCCACATACAGGAACTCTTAAGTAGCCGACACCACCACCAACATCACAATACTATTGAACCCCCTGTAGTTGTAATAGTATGACCCTGAGTTGGGTGGTGGGACGATGTGGACGTGTTTGCCATCAATTGCCCCTCCGCAGTTAGGAAAGTCCCACCGCTGGGCAAAGTGGGAGGTCACAGTCTGCCATTCCTGTGGATTGGAAGGAAACTGTGGAGTCAAACCCAAAAAATAAATTAATCATTTTGCACATAAACATGGAAAGCAGATTAGACACAAACATTCTTGGCCTACATCAGTATAACATTTATTTTAGGGAGTATTTAAGGACAAAGGTATAAGGTTCACCTATCAGATTCCTCCCCCTCTCTCATGGGCCATTTTATAAATTTTAGGGGGGGAGAGGTTTTGGACAGGTAACCCTCTCCACTTCATTTAGAGATGAATGCCTAAATAATGTGGATTACTTTGGCCAGCCCCTCCTTACTTACACTATTGGCAACCCACTGGACAGGTAAGAAGTGTCATAATACAAAGATATAAATACATACTGTACACATTTTTGCACATTTTTACATTCTGATATTACCTATCAAGATAATAATAGGATACAAAAACGTTGAACATTACCATTTGAAAGTATTCAGGCAGGCCCTTGCACTACATGCTTTGGGGAATTCATACATAAATATGACCACAAAAGAGGTGGGTATAGTGTGTATGGGTTTGGCAAACTCAGCAGATACTAATCTATCAATGGGTCCGCGCTTCAGACTTCTGAAACACTGCTGCCCCCCTATGTGAAAGGGGAACACCTCAGTGATACCCCAAGGAGGTTAAAGTCAGAATATAGGGGATGGCGCTGTGTAAAAAACAGAAAATGTGAATGTGAGTGTTTTTAAAGTGACAAGTGCTTTAGTGCGTGATACAATCCTTCATAAATGGAAAAAATAAATTATAAAAATCAAAAATGTGAATTGACCACAAATTAATAAATATAATAAAGTGACAGATCCTTATTTGAATTGCCAACAATTATAATCCCATACATTAAACAAACTTAATACTTTAATCCTTATATTATCTAAATTATAGAGCATGTGTTGGTAAAATCCACTGAAAAATGTAAAGTGACAAGTGCCAAATCTAAAAGAGGTTTGGTTGGCAAACCACAGTGCAATACACTCAGTGCAATTCTGTGTAAAAGCTGTTGAGAATTAAGACCACTCTATTAAATATAAAAAAAAGTGCATCAAAAAATATGTATATAGTCCCATATGCTATTTAGTATAAAAGTTCATAATAGCGATGCAATATGCAGTGCAATAAATCTTATAGCGTATTTCCCAGAAGATTCTTCTTTGTTAAATGGAGATCCATACAATAACTCTTAGCAATTTCCCCCAATCTGATTGCACTCACCGGAGCTCCCTGCCCCTGCAGGGGTATGAGCGTGTGATGTGATCCTCAGCCTTTAATTGCTCCGATGTATCCTTCCACTAGGCCCAATCTGGGTGAATCACTCGTTGAGGAGGGGAGGGGGACTCACTGCCCCTTGCTGTAGCACAGATCCCAGCCAGGCATCCACTTTCATGCGTTTAGATAAAAAACAAAAATTCCTCCATAGTGTAACTTTGTTTATAATTCATGTTTTTTTTATGTAATACAGTCCAACACCACGACTGAATCCACTCAAAAAGTATATAGAACAGCTTTAAAAAATAGAGAGGGAGCTCACAGGCTCACTGTCTCTCCACACAGCCCGGGGACGCAGCGCTGCTGGAAAACTACCACTTGCGTTCCACCGGTCTGGTTCCCGGAACCACGATACACGGAAGTGACGTTGTGCATGCCAAGATAGTCCCACCTTATGCGTTTCATCATACGGACATCATCGGAGGCGCTGCCATCTTGGCACTCCCAACGTCTTATATTCAGGGTGTAGTCGTCGCTGCGGCCAATCACCTCCCGGATGTTCCAATCACAATCCAGCGGTATGAATTAGCACCTCTGTTGCTAGGTAGAGTTAAAACTAAACCAAATAGGTGAAAAGGGGACAACATTGCAAGGACATGTCGAATCCCTATAAGGGCCCTCTAGTGGTATAAGACAAGAAGCGTTTTTTTGCAGCAGCAACGACGACAAACTTCCTTAATAATGTAACAACAATTAATATCATACAATCTCATTCGATTGCAATAAAATAACTGTAAAAAACCTTCCATATGAACACTGTATATTCTAGTAGTCCCAAGAGAAATGGAATAAATGTATATGCAAATAAATTAAATTAAAAGTAAGAAAAATAGAAAGAATATTAAAAAATAAAATAAAAAATATAAAAAAACATCAAATAAAAAACTTTTAATTTCATTAAATACAAAAATAAAAAATAAAAATAAAAATTATCATGAATTAGGTGGTTACTAATGGGCAATAGAAATTAAATAAAAGAAAATATATAAAAATAAAAATAAATTGGCCTTAAGCTGAAGGGAATGTGTGAATAAAGTGACCATGGGTCACTAATATGTAAATGGAATACTAGAATATATAAACTGAAAGTAAATAAATATAGGACATAATTTTAGCACCTGAAAATCATGTATAATGTATTGAAAACATTAATAAAATTAAAAAAAAACAAAAAAACATAATTTTAGTATCTAAAAATCCTATGTAGTGTATTGAGGATATAACTGAGGAATATTAAAATTCTATTTATTATATAGAAACCAGTAAAGGTGTAACTGAGGAATATTAAAATTCTATTTCTTATATAGAAACCAGTATACTAAACAAAATTAATGAATAAAAGAAGAGGAATATATATGAACGTGTATTAGGACATTACTGAGGAATATTAAAATCTTTTTATTATATAAAAGCCGGTATATTAAGTAAACTAGACGAATAAGAGGAAGAGGATATATATGGAGGGCATGAGATTCTTTGACGTGTAAACAATCTACATGAGGCCAGAAAGGGCTTGAAAAAATGCCTGATTCACTAATGGTGATACTTATCACTCATTTTTTGAAAAATCCGATTATCACAAATCAGACCTGATTATCACTCATTTTTAAAAATTAGACAAGAAACAATTGAGATCTATATCCACATTCAGCCCTTTCGGAACCAAGCTATCTAGGCGATATATCCACCTAGTTTCGTTCTGGAACACTTTTATTCTTTTATTGCCCCCCCTCCAATAATCTTTAATCAAATCAATACCATAAAAAATCAGTCCCGTGGGGTCCCTATTATGAAATTCATCAAAGTGTCTCGAAAGATTGTGTTTTGGGAATCCTTTTTTAATATTGTTAATATGTTCTCTAACCCTAACATACAGAGGCCTAGTGGTTCTTCCCACATACTGTATTCGGCAAGGACATTCGATCACATATGGTACGTGAGTGCTGTCACAAGTGATCAGTTCCCTAATCTGGTACTCCTTCCCAGATCTAGATTTAAAAGATAGTTTTTTCCTTGGCTGTTTTCTGCTTACCCTGCAGGGAAGACATTTTTGACATCTAAAAAATCCCTTCATTTCAGGGAACAGTTTTATTGTCTTGGGTGGGTCGATCACATTGTGTACCAGTTGATTCCTCAAATTGGGAGCCTTTCTGTAAATAAATCTTGGCTTTTTTTAAAGTAACCCCGCCAGGACCCTGTCTGATTTTATTTCCTGATGATGTGTTCAACTGTGCGGTATTGATTGTTGAATCCCGTAATAAAGGCCGTTTCCATCCCAGAGGAGTTGTTGTCCTTTTCCTTTTTTCTCAATAGGGAATCCCGGTCTAAATCACCTATCTCCATTTTTTGCCTCATTAGGGATTCCCTTTGGTACCCTTTGTCAATGAATTTCTCGATCAGATTATCAGCTTGTGTGTAGTAATCCTCCATTTTATGGCAGTTCCTTCGCAGTCTCATCAGTTGGCCCTTCAGGATGTTCTCCTTCCATTTAGGATGGTGGCAACTGGAGATTGGAATGTAACCATTGCGATCTGTTGTTTTAAAAAAAGTTCTAGTATGTAGTCCATTGTTCTCTTTAAAAATTTGTACATCTAAGTATTCTATTTCTTGAGGATCGCATTTCCCACTGAAGGAAATACCATATTGGTTCTGATTCATCATCCCTAGGAACTCCTGGAAGGAATCTGTCGTGCCTTTCCATATGATGATCACACCATCTATATAGCGACGGTAGAATTTTATCTCTGGGCGTAATCTCTTATATATATGTTCTGCTTCCCACATGTCCATAAATAAATTCGCCACGCTCGGGGCATATCTTGCCCCCATGGCGACGCCCTTGATCTGGAGATAATAATCTTTTTGATACCAAAAATAATTGCTTTCCATCGCTAATTTTAAGGCCTCCAAAATAAAGCTGATCTGTTCTTGTTTGGGATTCCCATCTTCATGTAATTCTTTTTCAACCCCCTTGATGCCGTATTTTTGTATAATGCTAGTATAAAGGGAGTTTACATCTATTGTTGCAAGAATGCAATCATTAACCTCAGTTACATGTTCTAAATCATTAATTAATTGCGTACTATCCCTTAGATATGATCTTCCTTTCACCACCAGTGGTTTTAGAAAACAATCGATGTATTCCCCTAGTCTAGAAAATAGGGAATTGATTCTGCTTATTATCAGTCTTCCTGGGGGTTTCTCTAATCGTTTATGAATTTTCGGTAAATAGTATATTACCGGTGTCTTCGTGGACTCACATATCAGATATTTTGCTTCCTTTTTGTTTAAGATTCCTCTATCTTTCCCTCTTTTTACGAGGGTTTTTAATTTCTTTCCATAAAGTTGTTTCGGATTTCCTTTAAGTTTCTTATAGGTGTTTTCCACCCTTAGGAGATTCAGCATCTCTTCCTCATAATCTTCTTTCCTTAATATGACCAATCCTCCCCCTTTTATAGCGGGACGTATAGCTACTTCTTTTCTTTTCCCAATCTCTTTGATTGCCTTCCACACATTTCTATCTTTTGGGTTCTTCCTTTCTAATTTTGCAAGGTCACTTTTCACCATCTTCTTGAAGGCATTCATACATTGGTCGCCAGGGACCTTCGGGTTGAAAATAGAATTGTTCCTGAGATCGGTGTGTTTAAATCTAGATGGTTCTCCGACTGCTTTCTTATCTTTATTCAAGGCATAGTGTTTTCTTATTCTTAATTTACGCATGAATTTTTGCAAATCAATAAAAACCTCAAATTTGTCCATATTTCTTTCCGGCGCAAACTTCAATCCTAAATCTAAAATCCTCAGTTCCTCTTCAGAAAAAATGGCATCACTCAAATTGAAGATACCTTCTCCTAATACTCTCTTCTTCTTTTTCCTCTTCTTTCCTCCTCGTTTCCCTCTTGCCTGTGACCTCTTTCCATATCTCTTGGAATATGATCTACTTCTGTGCCCTGATTCCTGTTCAATCCGTTCCCTGTCTGCTGTGGATATCTGTAAGACCCGGTGTTCCTCCTCTCTCTGTGCGTAGGTAGACCTCCTTGTCTTTGGAAGTCTCTGCTGTTCCCTGATGGTTCTTTCCATCCCTGTCTCCTGTAGGGAGGCCGTGCCTTCCATCTCCCAGGTGGGGCCCCTCTGTGAAAATCCCTGGGAGGTCCTCTATATTGTTGGTTATAATGAGTACCATAATGTCTTCTATCTCTCAGTGGTGAGTATCTATTTTGAATAGGGATGTTATATCTTGGAGTAGCCGGAGATCTTCCATTCAGGGGTTCTGGGGGGTATTCATCCCTTCCCCTCATCCAAGGTCCTCTTGTTTGGTAATTGGGAGATCTTCCATTCATGGGTTCTGGGGGATATTCTTCCCTTCCCCTCATCCAAGGTCCTCTTGTTTGATAATTGGGAGTGCGTGGTACTTCAGTGCGTCTCATAATGGGGGTGTGTTCAAATCTAGTATGTTGTATATTATCTACTATTTCTTCTTCCTCTACTGGACTCTCATCCATGGAAATTTCATCCAATTCATTGTTTGAGTCTTCTACTTCTTCCTGCCACTTGTAGACCCTTTTGTTGGCATAATCCAAGACGTCTCTCTTGAATTTCTTCTGTTTTTTTGTTTGTATTTCCAAATCATATTTCTTTATAATATCTTGCAGTTCTTTATCTTTATCTTTATATTCTTGTTGGTCATTAAAAGGGAGTAGCAGGTTCTTTATTTCTATGATTCGTTCTTCTACTTTTCTTAGTTTAAACCGTCTCCTTGCTAATATTTTATGTAGGAGTTCATTTTCACAACCTGAGAAGAAGGCATACCATTCTTCATTGAGAGATGCATCATCCAGGCTATCATTCAGGCTTAGATCCCACCTCAGCCTTCTAGGTGTCATTTTTTCTTTTACATACATCTCCAGGGTAACTATATCCCACCACACCCTTAACTGTTTTTCCAGGGTGTGTCTTAACTGCTTTAACAACCCATTCATATCCTGCCTGTTATTCACCTGCTCTTGGTTAAAAATCCCTCCTACATCAATCTTCCTATTTAGCATATATCCAAATATGTCCATAGCTGCAGATCCCTACTTAACACCCGAAAGTGCCAGGAAAAAACTATGTGAAAGGTGAACACCTCAGTGATATCCCAAGGAGGTTAAAGTCAGAATATAGGGGATGGTGCTGTGTAAAAAACAGAAAATGTGAATGTGAGTGTTTTTAAAGTGACAAGTGCTTTAGTGTGTGATACAATCCTTCATAAATGGAAAAAATAAATTATAAAAATCAAAAATGTGAATTGACCACAAATTAATAAATATAATAAAGTGACAGATCCTTATTTGAATTGCCAACAATTATAATCCCATACATTAAACAAACTTAATCCTTTAATTCTTATATTATCTAAATTATAGAGCATGTGTTGGTAAAATCCACTGAAAAATGTAAAGTGACAAGTGCCAAATCTAAAAGAGGTTTGGTTGGCAAACCACAGTGCAATACACTCAGTGCAATTCTGTGTAAAAACCGTTGAGAATTAAGACCAATCTATTAAATATAAAAAAAAGTGCATCAAAAAATATGTATATAGTCCCATATGCTATTTAGTATAAAAGTTCATAATAGTGATGCAATATGCAGTGCAATAAATCTTATAGCGTATTTCCCAGAAGATTCTTCTTTGTTAAATGGAGATCCATACAATAACTCCCCCAATCTGATTGCACTCACCGGAGCTCCCTGCCCCTGCAGGGGTATGAGCGTGTGATAGTGATCCTCAGCCTTTAATTGCTCCGATGTATCCTTCCACTAGGCCCAATCTGGGTGAATCACTCGTTGGGGAGGGGAGGGGGACTCACTGCCCCTTGCTGTAGCACAGATCCCAGCCAGGCATCCACTTTCATGTGTTTAGATAAAAAAACAAAAATTCCTCCATAGCGTAACTTTGTTTATAATTCATGTTTTATTTATGTAATACAGTCCAACACCACGACTGAATCCACTCAAAAAGTGTATAGAACAGCTTTAAAAAATAGAGAGGGAGCTCACAGGCTCACTGTCTCTCCACACAGCCCGGGGACACAGCGCTGCTGGAAAACTACTGCTTGTGTTCCACAGGTCTGGTTCCCAGAACCACAATACACGGAAGTGACGTTGTGCGTGCCAAGATAGTCCCGCCTTACGCGTTTCGTCATACGGACGTCATCGGAGGCGCTGCCATCTTGGCACTCCCAATGTCTTATATTCAGGGTGTAGCCGTCGCTGCGGCCAATCACCTCCCGGATGTTCCAATCACAATCCAGCGGTATGAATTAGCACCTCTGTTGCTAGGTAGAGTTAAAACTAAACGAAATAGGTGAAAAGGGGACAACATCGCAAGGACATGTCGAATCCCTATAAGGGCCCTCTAGTCGTATACGACAAGAAGCGTTTTTTTGCAGCAGCAACGACGACAAACTTCCTTAATAATGTAACAACAATTAATATAATACAATCTCATTCGATTGCAATAAAATAACTGTAAAAAACCTTCCATATGAACACTGTATATTCTAGTAGTCCCAAAAGAAATGGAATAAATGTATATGCAAATAAATTAAATTAAAAGTAAGAAAAATAGAAAGAATATTAAAAAATAAAATAAAAAATAAAAAATATAAAAAACATCAAATAAAAAACTTTTAATTTCATTAAATACAAAAATAAAAAATAAAAATAAAAATTATCATGAAGTAGGTGGTTACTAATGGGCAATAGAAATTAAATAAAAGAAAATATATAAAAATAAAAATAAATTAGCCTTAGGCTGAAGGGAATGTGTGAATAAAGTGACCATGGGTCACTAATATGTAAATGGAATACTAGAATATATAAACTGAAAGTAAATAAATATAGGACATAATTTTAGCACCTAAAAATCATGTATAATGTATTGAAAACATTAATAAAATTTAAAAAAAAACAAAAAAACATAATTTTAGTATCTAAAAATCCTATGTAGTGTATTGAGGATATAACTGAGGAATATTAAAATTCTATTTATTATATAGAAACCAGTAAAGATGTAACTGAGGAATATTAAAATTCTATTTCTTATATAGAAACCAGTATACTAAACAAAATTAATGAATAAGAGAAGAGGAATATATATGAACGTGTATTAGGACATTACTGAGGAATATTAAAATATTCCTCAGTAATGTCAATATTCCTCAGTAAAATTTAATTTTAATATTCCTCAGTTACATCTTTACTGGTTTCTATATAATAAATAGAATTTTAATATTCCTCAGTTATATCCTCAATACACTACATAGGATTTTTAGATACTAAAATTATGTTTTTTTGTTTTTAATTTTATTAATGTTTTCAATACATTATACATGTCCTATATTTATTTACTTTCAGTTTATATATTCTAGCATTCCATTTACATATTAGTGACCCATGGTCACTTTATTCACACATTCCCTTCAGCCTAAGGCCAATTTATTTTTATTTTTATATATTTTCTTTTATTTAATTTTTATTGCCCATTAGTAACCACCTAATTCATGATAATGTTTATTTTTATTTTTTATTTTTATTTTTGTATTTAATGAAATTAAAAGTTTTTTATTTGATGTTTTTTATATTTTTTATTTTTTATTTTATTTTTTAATATTCTTTCTATTTTTCTTACTTTTAATTTAATTTATTTGCATATACATTTATTCCATTTCTCTTGGGATTTTTACAGTTATTTTATTGCAATCGAATGAGATTGTATGATATTAATTGTTGTTACATTATTAAGGAAGTTTGTCGTCGTTGCTGCTGCAAAAAAACGCTTCTTGTCTTATACGACTAGAGGGCCCTTATAGGGATTCGACATGTCCTTGCGATGTTGTCCCCTTTTCACCTATTTGGTTTAGTTTTAACTCTACCTAGCAACAGAGGTGCTAATTCATACCGCTGGATTGTGATTGGAACATCTGGGAGGTGATTGGCCGCAGTGACGGCTACACCCTGAATATAAGACGTTGGGAGTGCCAAGATGGCAGCGCCTCCGATGACGTCCGTATGACGAAACGCGTAAGGCTGGACTATCTTGGCACGCACAACGTCACTTCCGTGTATCGTGGTTCCGGGAACCAGACCGGTGGAACGCAAGCGGTAGTTTTCCAGCAGCGCTGCGTCCCCGGGCTGTGTAGAGAGACAGTGAGCCTGTGAGCTCCCTCTCTATTTTTTAAAGCTGTTCTATATACTTTTTGAGTGGATTCAGTCGTGGTGCTGGACTGTATTACATAAATAAAACATGAATTATAAACAAAGTTACCCTATGGAGGAATTTTTGTTTTTTATCTAAACGCATGAAAGTGGATGCCTGGCTGGGATCTGTGCTACAGCAAGGGGCAGTGAGTCCCCCTCCCCTCCTCTCCCCAACGAGTGATTCACCCAGATTGGGCCTAGTGGAAGGATATATCAGAGCAATTAAAGGCTGAGGATCACCATCACACGCTCATACCCCTGCAGGGGCAGGGAGCTCCGGTGAGTGCAATCAGATTGGGGGAAATTGCTAAGAGTTATTGTATGGATCTCCATTTAACAAAGAAGAATCTTCTGGGAAATACGCTATAAGATTTATTGCACTGCATATTGCATCACTATTATGAACTTTTATACTAAATAGCATATGGGACTATATACATATTTTTTGATGCACTTTTTTTTTTATATTTAATAGATTGGTCTTAATTCTCAACGGTTTTTACACAGAATTGCACTGAGTGTATTGCACTGTGGTTTGCCAACCAAACCTCTTTTAGATTTGGCACTTGTCACTTTACATTTTTTAGTGGATTTTACCAACACATGCTCTATAATTTAGATAATATAAGGATTAAAGGATTAAGTTTGTTTAATGTATGGGATTATAATTGTTGGCAATTCAAATAAGGATCTGTCACTTTAATATATTTATTAATTTGTGGTCAATTCAAATTTTTGATTTTTATAATTTATTTTTTCCATTTATGCAGGATTGTATCACGCACTAAAGCACTTGTCACTTAAAAAAAATTCACATTTTCTGTTTTTTACACAGCGCCATCCCCTATATTCTGACTTTAACCTCCTTGGGGTATCACTGAGGTGTTCCCCTTTCACATGGGGGGGCAGCAGTGTTTCAGAAGTCTGAAGCACGGACCCATTGATAGATTAGTTTTTTCCTGGCACTTTCGGGTGCTAAGTAGGGATCTGCAGCTATGGACATATTTGGATATATGCTAAATAGGAAGATTGATGTAGGAGGGATTTTTAACCAAGAGCAGGTAAATAACAGGCAGGATATGAATGGGTTGTTAAAGCAGTTAAGACACACCCTGGAAAAACAGTTAAGGGTGTGGTGGGATATAGTTACCCTGGAGATGTATGTAAAAGAAAAAATGACACCTAGAAGGCTGAGGTGGGATCTAAGCCCGAATATTAGCCTGGATGATGCATCTCTCAATGAAGAATGGTATTCCTTCTTCTCAGGTTGTGAAAATGAACTCCTACATAAAATATTAGCAAGGAGACGGTTTAAACTAAGAAAAGTAGAAGAAGAACGAATCATAGAAATAAAGAACCTGCTACTCCCTTTTAATGACCAACAAGAATATAAAGATAAAGATAAAGAACTGCAAGATATTATAAAGAAATATGATTTGGAAATACAAACAAAAAAACAGAAGAAATTCAAGAGAGACGTCTTGGATTATGCCAACAAAAGGGTCTACAAGTGGCAGGAAGAAGTAGAAGACTCAAACAATGAATTGGATGAAAATTCCATGGATGAGAGTCCAGTAGAGGAAGAAGAAATAGTAGATAATATACGACATACTAGATTTGAACACACCCCCATTATGAGACGCACTGAAGTACCACGCACTCCCAATTATCAAACAAGAGGACCTTGGATGAGGGGAAGGGAAGAATATCCCCCAGAACCCATGAATGGAAGATCTCCCAATTACCAAACAAGAGGACCTTGGATGAGGGGAAGGGATGAATACCCCCCAGAACCCCTGAATGGAAGATCTCCGGCTACTCCAAGATATAACATCCCTATTCAAAATAGATACTCACCGCTGAGAGATAGAAGACATTATGGTACTCATTATAACCAACAATATAGAGGACCTCCCAGGGAAAGTGGGGATTTTCACAGAGGGGCCCCACCTGGGAGATGGAAGGTACAGCCTCCCTACAGGAGACAGGGATGGAAAGAACCATCAGGGAACAGCAGAGACTTCCAAAGACAAGGAGGTCTACCTACGCACAGAGAGAGGAGGAACACTGGGTCTTACAGATATCCACAGCAGACAGGGAACAGATTGAACAGGAATCAGGGCAGAGAAGTAGATCATATTCCAAGAGATATGGAAAGAGGTCACAGGCAAGAGGGAAACGAGGAGGAAAGAAGAGGAAAAAGAAGAAGAGAGTATTAGGAGAAGGTATCTTCAATTTGAGTGATGCCATTTTTTCTGAAGAGGAACTGATGATTTTAGATTTAGGATTGAAGTTTGCGCAAATATGGACAAATTTGAGATTTTTATTGATTTGCAAAAATTAATGCGTAAATTAAGAATAAGAAAACACTATGTCTTAAATAAAGATAAGAAAGCAGTCGGGGAACCATCTAGATTTAAACACACCGATCTCAGGAACAATTCTATTTTCAACCCGAAGGTCCCTGGCGACCAATGTATGAATGCCTTCAAGAAGATGGTGAAAAGTGACCTTGCAAAATTAGAAAGGAAGAACCCAAAAGATAGAAATGTGTGGAAGGCAATCAAAGAGATTGGGAAAAGAAAAGAAGTAGTTATACGTCCCGCTGACAAAGGGGGAGGACTGGTCATATTAAGGAAAGAAGATTATGAGGAAGAGATGCTGAATCTCCTAAGGGTGGAAAACACCTATAAGAAACTTAAAGGAAATCCGAAACAACTTTATGGAAAGAAATTAAAAACCCTCGTAAAAAGAGGGAAAGATAGAGGAATCTTAAATAAAAAGGAAGCAAAATATCTGATATGCGAGTCCACGAAGACACCGGTAATATACTATTTACCGAAAATTTATAAACGATTAGAGAAACCCCCAGGAAGACCGATAATAAGCGGAATCAATTCCCTATTTTCTAGACTAGGGGAATACATCGATTGTTTTCTAAAACCACTGGTGGTGAAAGGAAGATCATATCTAAGGGATAGTATGCAATTAATTAATGATTTGAAACATGTAACTGAGGTTAATGATTGCATTCTTGCAACAATAGATGTAAACTCCCTTTATACTAGCATTATACAAAAATACGGCATCAAGGGGGTTGAAAAAGCATTACATGAAGATGGGAATCTCAAACAAGAACAGATCAGCTTTATTTTGGAGGCCTTAAAATTAGCGATGGAAAGCAATTTTTTTTGGTATCAAAAAGATTATTATCTCCAGATCAAGGGCGTCGCCATGGGGGCAAGATATGCCCCGAGCGTGGCGAATTTATTTATGGACATGTGGGAAGCAGAACATATATATAAGAGATTACGCCCAGAGATAAAATTCTACCGTCGCTATATAGATGATGTGATCATCGTATGGAAAGGCACGACAGATTCCTTCCAGGAGTTCCTAGGGATGATGAATCAGAACCAATATGGTATTTCCTTCAGTGGGAAATGCGATCCTCAAGAAATAGAATACTTAGATGTACAAATTTTTAAAGAGAACAATGGACTACATACTAGAACTTTTTTTAAAACAACAGATCGCAATGGTTACATTCCAATCTCCAGTTGCCACCATCCTAAATGGAAGGAGAACATCCCGAAGGGCCAACTGATGAGACTGCGAAGGAACTGCCATAAAATGGAGGATTACTACACACAAGCTGATAATCTGATCGAGAAATTCATTGACAAAGGGTACCAAAGGGAATCCCTAATGAGGCAAAAAATGGAGATAGGTGATTTAGACTGGGATTCCCTATTGAGAAAAAAGGAAAAGGATAACAACTCCTCTGGGATGGAAACGGCCTTTATTACGGGATTCAACAATCAATACCGCACAGTTGAACACATCATCAGGAAATATTGGCCGATTCTAAAATCAGACAGGGTCCTGGCGGGGTTACTTTCGAAAAAGCCAAGATTTATTTACAGAAAGGCTCCCAATTTGAGGAATCAACTGGTACACAATGTGATCGACCCACCCAAGACAATAAAACTGTTCCCTGAAATGAAGGGATTTTTTAGATGTCAAAAATGTCTTCCCTGAAGGGTAAGCAGAAAACAGCCAAGGAAAAAACTATCTTTTAAATCTAGATCTGGGAAGGAGTACCAGATTAGGGAACTGATCACTTGTGATAGCACTCACGTAACATATGTGATCGAATGTCCTTGCCGATTACAGTATGTGGGAAGAACAACTAGGCCTCTGTATGTTAGGGTTAGAGAACATATTAACAATATTAAAAAAGGATTCCCAAAACACAATCTTTCGAGACACTTTGATGAATTTCATAATAGGGACCCCACGGGATTGATTTTTTATGGTATTGATTTGATTAAAGATTATTGGAGGGGGGGCAATAAAAGAATAAAAGTGTCCCAGAACGAAACTAGGTGGATATATCGCCTAGATAGCTTGGTTCCGAAAGGGCTGAATGTGGATATAGATCTCAATTGTTTCTTGTCTAATTTTTAAAAATGAGTGATAATCAGGTCTGATTTGTGATAATCGGATTTTTCAAAAAATGAGTGATAAGTATCATTTTTTCAAGCCCTTTCTGGCCTCATGTAGATTGTTTACACGTCAAAGAATCTCATGCCCTCCATAAATATCCTCTTCCTCTTTTTCGTCTAGTTTACTTAATATACCGGCTTTTATATAATAAAAAGATTTTAATATTCCTCAGTAATGTCCTAATACACGTTCATATATATTCCTCTTCTCTTATTCATTAATTTTGTTTAGTATACTGGTTTCTATATAAGAAATTGAATTTTAATATTCCTCAGTTACATCTTTACTGGTTTCTATATAATAAATAGAATTTTAATATTCCTCAGTTATATCCTCAATACACTACATAGGATTTTTAGATACTAAAATTATGTTTTTTTGTTTTTAATTTTATTAATGTTTTCAATACATTATACATGTCCTATATTTATTTACTTTCAGTTTATATATTCTAGCATTCCATTTACATATTAGTGACCCATGGTCACTTTATTCACACATTCCCTTCAGCCTAAGGCCAATTTATTTTTATTTTTATATATTTTCTTTTATTTAATTTCTATTGCCCATTAGTAACCACCTAATTCATGATAATTTTTATTTTTATTTTTTATTTTTATTTTTGTATTTATTGAAATTAAAAGTTTTTTATTTGATGTTTTTTTATATTTTTTATTTTTTATTTTATTTTTTAATATTCTTTCTATTTTTCTTACTTTTAATTTAATTTATTTGCATATACATTTATTCCATTTCTCTTGGGACTACTAGAATATACAGTGTTCATATGGAAGGTTTTTTACAGTTATTTTATTGCAATCGAATGAGATTGTATGATATTAATTGTTGTTACATTATTAAGGAAGTTTGTCGTCGTTGCTGCTGCAAAAAAACGCTTCTTGTCTTATACCACTAGAGGGCCTTATAAGGATTCGACATGTCCTTGCGATGTTGTCCCCTTTTCACCTATTTGGTTTAGTTTTAACTCTACCTAGCAACAGAGGTGCTAATTCATACCGCTGGATTGTGATTGGAACATCCGGGAGGTGATTGGCCGCAGCGACGACTACACCCTGAATATAAGACGTTGGGAGTGCCAAGATGGCAGCGCCTCCGATGACGTCCGTATGACGAAATGCGTACGGTGGGACTATCTTGGCATGCACAACGTCACTTCCATGTACCGTGGTTCCGGGAACCAGACTGGTGGAACGCAAGCGGTAGTTTTCCAGCAGAGCTGCGTCCCCGGGCTGTGTGGAGAGACAGTGAGCCTGTGAGCTCCCTCTCTATTTTTTAAAGCTGTTCTATATACTTTTTGAGTGGATTCAGTCGTGGTGTTGGACTGTATTACATAAATAAAACATGAATTATAAACAAAGTTACGCTATGGAGGAATTTTTGTTTTTTATCTAAACGCATGAAAGTGGATGCCTGGCTGGGATCTGTGCTACAGCAAGGGGCAGTGAGTCCCCCTCCCCTCCTCAACGAGTGATTCACCCAGATTGGGCCTAGTGGAAGGATATATCGGAGCAATTAAAGGCTGAGGATCACCATCATACGCTCATACCCCTGCAGGGGCAGGGAGCTCCGGTGAGTGCAATCAGATTGGGGGAAATTGCTAAGAGTTATTGTATGGATCTCCATTTAACAAAGAAGAATCTTCTGGGAAATACGCTATAAGATTTATTGCACTGCATATTGCATCACTATTATGAACTTTTATACTAAATAGCATATGGGACTATATACATATTTTTTGATGCACTTTTTTTTTATATTTAATAGATTGGTCTTAATTCTCAATGGTGTTTACACAGAATTGCACTGAGTGTATTGCACTGTGGTTTGCCAACCAAACCTCTTTTAGATTTGGCACTTGTCACTTTACATTTTTCAGTGGATTTTACCAACACATGCTCTATAATTTAGATAATATAAGGATTAAAGGATTAAGTTTGTTTAATGTATGGGATTATAATTGTTGGCAATTCAAATAAGGATCTGTCACTTTATTATATTTATTAATTTGTGGTCAATTCACATTTTTGATTTTTATAATTTATTTTTTCCATTTATGAAGGATTGTATCACGCACTAAAGCACTTGTCACTCTAAAAACACTCACATTCACATTTTCTGTTTTTTACACAGCGCCATCCCCTATATTCTGACTTTAAACTCAGCTGATAGAGGATTGAGGATAGATAGAGGATTGGTATCAGCTGAGTTAGCAGTTGGGGAGGGAGGGTTGCAAATGATTTTGGGACCCAAAAAAAAACCTCTGGCACTGCCTGAATTTCAAGCACAAATAACATTTGTACACATTTTAGGGGGTGTTAAGGGTAAAGCACTACTATGAAGCTGACAAAATACATTGTTAATTGAGTAGACAAGGTGGATATAGGGCCAGGAGAGCATGCTGGGGAGGTAAGTGAAGGCAAATATGTATGAAGGACCAAAAAAAAATTCCAAAAAAATCCAGCATGCATGAGGACAAAGGGGACATTCACAGCATATTACAATCATGGTAATTAGGGAATGAGGAAAGAAATACAATACATTAACAAACATTAAATACAATAAAACGGATGTTAAAGGATAAATCTTACCTTAATATACTCCTTCTGCAGGACCTGCATGATGGCAGAACAGGTCTCTGGGATAATGATCCCCAGAGCCTGGGGGGAGATGCCTGTCGAGAACTTGAGTTCCTGCAGGCTTCTCCCCGTCGCCAAGTACCGCAGGGTGGCGACTAGCCTCTGCTCTGGAGTGATGGCTTGCCTCATGCAGGTATCCTGCCTGCTGATATAAGGGGTCAGCAAAGCCAACAAACTGTGAAATAGGGGGTCCGTCATCCAGAGAAAGTTCCTGAAATTATCAGGAATATTCTCACGGATCTCACGGAGCAAAGGCATGTGACAGAATTGGTCACGCTGGAGCAACCAATTCTTGGTCCATGAACTCCTCCTCGTCCTGTTCATGGACTGGGCTTGTGTCAAAGTAAGGACCCCAACACCAAGCCCCCGCACAGCATGAACTCTACGATGAGTACGTACACGCAACATGGCTATAAAACGGTCGGCTGCTCAGAATGAAGTAACAGAATGCACTGAAGTACAGCAAGGCCTGTGAAGAGCGATCTGAAAATCAGTAACGAACGGACAAGAACACAATGACAAGTCAATGGTACTCGCTGCACGCACTGAAGACCAGATACAAACCCACAAGCACAAACTGAACAGCAGAAATACGATCTGAAAACCACAAGTGAAAAAGCATGAATTGTCTCTCACCAAACTTTTACTAACACAAGATTAGCAAAAGGAGCCCAAAGGGTGCCGCGCTTGGTACTGAACTGCCCTTTTATAGTCTCGTCGTGCGTGGTGTAAGTCACTGCGTTCTTGGTGTTCGGAAATTCTGACAACTTTGTGTGACTGTGTGTATGCAAGACAAGTTTGAGCCAACATCCGTCGGAAAAAATCCATGGATTTTGTTGTCGGAATGTCTGATCAATGTCCGACCATGTGTACAGGGCATAAGACTTACCATACCTGCAAAAAAAATAAAAGATAAAAATAGTAAAAGATAAAACATTTTTTAACACAACCTGTGCCTAAAATATATATATTCCGAAGCATGGGGGCATTCACCTGCAAAAGGTAGGAGCAAATCGCTCCTCCGCCCCTGCTGCCCCCATGCTTCGGCATATATGCTCTTTTTTTTAACTGTGGTGGTGAAATCACCTCCGACAGCTCTGGAGTCATGGCTTTATTTATCGTGGGAGCAAATGCTGTTGCTGTCAAGATAAATAAATCCGCGCTGCAGATGAATGGTGTACCTGAAAACAAAAAAATGGTTAACAATAAAACACAGTAAACAGTAAAGTATAAAAAAATTACATACCTGAAAAGTAAACATGATAAAACATAATAACAATAAAACATTGCAGAATAAAATACAGTAAAAAAGAGCAGAACAATAGAGAGAGAATAGAGAGAGAGAGAGAGAACAACAACGACAACTATTTTTGTTTTTTTTATTTCATTTTTCTGTGTATTTTTTTTTTTTACTTTTTTTTTTTTTTACATTTTTTTTTATAACTGTAACTTTTGTAACTGTAACCGGTTCTAGGTTTGGGTCTCTCAAAATGCGATGGCATCCTGGGAGACCCTGTGAAAGTGTGCCTAGTCTTTGCAATGCTGTACCCTATGCTAAAACTCAACTAGTGTATGGTAGCGCTCAAAATATTCACCAATGCAAAGACCAGGAGGGACAATAATAGCGGGTGTCACGCCTATATCCGCGCTTTCTACAGACACAACATTTTCTTTGGGGGGCTCGTTGGGTAGGGGTACTCGGGAGGACATAAGGAAAATGCCTCTCATGCAGCCGGCTTACTGAATTTGGTTGGGGAAGGTAAGGTGGAGCACCGTCTGGAAACAGAAGGGCTCTGACGATCTCTTCCTGGAATTTAAGGAAGGATCCAGTCTGTCCTGAAGCTCTGTATAGCACATGAGCGTTCAGCAAAGCCAATTGAAATAAGTATACAGACACTTTTTTATACCAGCATCTGGCCTTACGGGCAACTAGGTACAGCGCCAACAACTGGTCGTTGAGGTCCACCCCTCCCATATTTTGGTTATATTCGTGGACACAGAGGGGTTTCTCCACAACACCAGTCGCCGTAGTAATTTGGACAGTCATGTCTGCATGAAGGGAGGTAAGAACGAAAACATTCTTATTATCCCTCCACTTCATAGCGAGCAAATTATTACACTGCAAGCAGGCTCTCTCCCCCAGCCTAAGACGGGAATCTACAAGCCGCTGGGGAAAGCCCTGGCGATTAGGTCGCACGGTGCCACATGCTCCAATCTGATGATCAAAAAGGTGACTAAAAAAGTGGCACGCTCATGTAATAATTGGCCACATATAAGTGGTATCCCTTTCCGAAAAAGGGTGACACCAAGTCCCACACAATCTTGCCAGCGCTTTCTATGTAGTCAGGGCAGTTTTTCGGCTCTATGTGGCTATCTCTTCCCTCGTAAACCATAAAACTACATGTATAGCCTGTGGCCCTGTCACAGAGCTTATACATCTTGACCCCGTATCTGGCACGCTTGCTGGGAAGGTACTGTTTGAATGATAAGCGGCCAGAAAACTTAATCAGGGACTCATCAACGCAGACAACTTGATGGGGAGTAAACAAGTCTGCAAAACGTTGGTTAAAGTGGTTTACGAGGGGCCGAATTTTGTAGAGCCGATCGAATCCAGGGTCTCCACGAGGACGACAGAGTTCAAAACCTGCTATTGGTGTCACTGTGACAGGGGGTACAGGGGGGTGATCGGGGGGTGATCAGGGGGTGATGGGGGTTGAAAAGTGTGCCTAGAGTGTTCTACTGTATGTGTAGTGTTTGGTGCACTTACTTGATGTCTTCTCTCCTCGGCGCTGGAACGCAAAGACCGACATGAGGAGAGATGTAATCACTTCCTCTGCCGCTGTTTACATTACAGAGGCAGAGGAAGCCTGTCATTCGCCATGAGCGATCGTGAGGGGGTGGCCATGAATCAGTGGCCTCCTCCTCATCTCGGATCGCTCCTGACAAGAATCTTACCGCTGCAGGCACCGGGGGGGTCCGATCGGACCCCCCACTCGTGGGCAGGCAGGGACGTACAGGTAAGCCCTTATGCCTGCGCGTGCCATTGTGCTGACGTACATCGGCGTGCGACGGTCGGCAACTGGTTAAAGCTGTATTAAACTCTTCTTCTGTTATGGGTTTTTCTAAGGCGGGTAGCTTATTCTCTATTACTTATAGTAGTCTGGCACTTTTTAGGAACTCTTATCTTTTCTATTCTTTCTATTTCCTTTTGTTTTATCAAATATAATGCCCCGTAATTGTTCTGGAGCACTTACGCCATTTCTGTTGTTGAAAATACCATCTCCCCGGAACTATTTTGTATTTTTTCTATATAATTTACAGATTTTTTTTTCTTCAGGATTCTTGTCCAGTATTTTCCTGTTTTATTTCGCCATAAATATTTTTCTTTTACAATTCTATTAAAGACCCTTCTCGACTCCTGTTCCATTAGATCTTTTAATTCATTTCTTTTTATTACTAGTGCCTGGTACTGCTCCACATCCCCTTTTTTATGTCCTTGTTCTAATTCATGGATTTCTTTTATTAATACGTCCATATTTTTTTTCTTTCCTTTTTTTTCCTTGATCCTATCTCAATCAGGATGCCCTTAATATAGGCCTTATGGGCCTCCCAAAGGGTAGCCTCTGATATCTCCTTTGTGTCATTTATTTTGAAATATTGTTCTAGTTCTTTTTTTATTTTCTCTTCCTCTTCTTTACCTGTATTAGTTCTCCATTTAATCTCCATGAATTTTGCCTTTTTTGAGCTCTTGGTATCTTCATTTCCATACTCACAGGGGAATGGTCTGACAATGTTGTTATTTCAATATTCGCCTTAGTCACCAAATCTAATAACCTATGCTTGACCATTATATAGTCCATCCTCGAGTACGCCCCTTGCACAGGGGAATAGAATGTATAGTCCTGTGTCTTGGGATGCTGCACTCTCCATACATCCAGCATTTGACATTGATATAATTTATTTTTTATTATTTTCAGCTGTGCCTTCCTAGTCTCCTGTACCCGCGACGTACTATCAATTCATAATACCATATTGGATAATCTTTCAAGAACAGCTTTACATTTGTTTCCTGAGAGATATGCATCTCCTGAAGGAACACTGCCCCTGCTTTATACTGTTTAACCTCTTTTAAGATTTTATGTCTCTTTGCTGGTGTATTAAGCCTGCAAACGTTGTATGTCATAAAATTTATTGATGTCATCTTTGGTCTCCAAACTCCTTTCTCCTCTTTCTATCCTCTCCTTCCTCTTTCATTTGAACCATCGCTCTATTTATGACCTGTCTGGGAGAAAAATGATCCAATTGGGGCAGATAGCACAGATAGGGGTCTCCTACAAACTTCCTTTATTATATACTGAGAGGTACCTTTTCCCCTCCCTCTATGGCCCCGGCCCTAGAACCATAGGTGGGTCTGTATTCTGTTTCCACCAGTGATTCTCTTATCCTGGGGTGAGACTCTGACCATACCTCCCCTCCAATCCCCCTCCAGCATAAAGGGGGGTAGGCCGGGAGCGTGTCAGTGATCCGAGTGTCCCAACTCTCCAGCCCCTTTTTACACCGCTTCCACTAATTGACCACTGTTTACTTCCATTCCCTTTCTCACTCCATAGCCTATTTCTGCTGGGAGTTTTCCACTTCTCTTTTCTATTTCTAACCTACTCTGCTTAGGCTCTATTTATCTTATCCTGTTCTCCAAAGACCTATTTCAGTTCAGTCTCTGAAATATTCTTGATTTTTATTTTTTAATTCTTTCTTGTGACTCTTTGCAGCTTTTGCCATTGTTTGTCTTCCTTCTGTATTGATGTTTCTTCTTCTGACCATCCTGGGACAACCGGAACTTGTATGTCTAATCTATTACAGAATTCCTGTAGGTCCTCTGGAAACCTTAATCTCATTGATCTTCCATATTTCTGGCCTATTAGGCATGCCGGGAAACTCCAACTTTACTTAATGTTCTTTGTTCGCATTTGCTCCAGTAAAGGTTTAAGGAGTCTTCTCCTGGTCAAAGTTTCTGGCTCCAGATCTGTGAAAATTTGGAGATTTACCCCTTCATATTTTAATGGTGGTCGTACTCTCATTTTTCCCCATATTTGTTCTTTTTCTTCGTATAGTTGAAATCTCAATATGACATCTCGGGGTAGATCTGCTGATAGATTTTGAGGTTTTCAAAGCCTGTGAACTTTTTCTATCTTAAGGCAGTCCTCCACTGCTTTATCCATTAGGGGATTAAATATTTTATTCATTATTTTTCTCAGATCTTCTCCCTTTTCTTCTGGTAAGGCTCGGATCCTTAAATTCTGCCTTCTATTTTGATTCTCCTGGTCTTCTAGTTTATATAACATTCTCATCTGATCTATTTGCATATCCTTGACTTGTTCTTTTAATTTTCTTTCTTTTTTTTTCTTTTGTTTTAAATAAATTTTAAACAGAAACTACGTCCAAGATTGGTTTATACACAAAGTCAGCCTCTCTTTGTTCTAATTACAACATGGAAAAAACAGGACCACCCTAAAGCCCATAGACTCTATTGCATCATTAAAATAACACGACATCAGCATAAAGAGGCGGTTTACTGCCATATAGGCAATCATATCATACAGCACCAAACAATCATGAACATTTGGTTGAACATTTTTTTACTGCATTCTACCAGTCCAAAGTATTTTGTGTGTGGCCTACAGAAGCTAATCTGAGTAGTCGGTCTACGTAAAGTCGAGAGGAGCACATCGTTTTGGGTTGCATTTGGTAAGGGGGACAACTGTGTAAATCCTGACAGTACATATCTGTCTATGTAAGTGATTTAGAACAGCTAATAACCCACAGGTACTGATCTTAGCATTACTTAATCTAGTAAGAGTCATACACAAAACAGAAATTAGTACTACATATAAGTTACAACACAAAGAAATAAAAATGTTGAAATGTTTGTGCCGAGTACAATTTTATGATACTATTTTACTTCACTAGGTGCCAACTATTGCAGGAAAGATGAAAACTACTAACCTACAACTGATTGCAGACTAAGTGACAACTGACACTATATGCTGTTTGCGTGCGTCCAGGGGCATGCACTCGCCCGGCTGTCAAGCTGGGACCAGCGGATGTGTCTGTGCAGCCGCTGTGACCCAATAGACATGAATGGGACTGCCTGCACCAAACACCTGTCCATCCCATGCAGGCGAAGACAGCCCTTCGTACTGGTATACGGGTATATACGCCTATGTGAACGAGGCCTAACAGGGCGAGAGAATGTCACCAGCACACCATGGATCACACAGTGGGTTCAAAAGCTTTATTCAACGATCACACCGTTACAGCCAATAGCAACGCTTCAGAGCCTCGCCGGACCCCTTCATCAGGCATGTGATGTGGCCTAACAGGGGCTCAAGACAGCTGCAAACAGCACATCAATTAAACTGTTTGATACTGCTGTGGGTGCCTGAGCAGGATATATTGACAGTCAGTTATTTATGAAGACCGCAATTATTTATGGTTCAGTAGCAAGAACTCTCAGCCAAACTAAGCTCACTTTACAAATAGCAATTTGACAGCTGTGAAAACACTGCACAAAAATAAACTGTTGCTTCTATACATTCAACAATTGTATTTATGCACAACTTCATTATAAATATAAAATGAATAGATAACTGAAGAATCCATATAGAATTACTTGCAGAACACAAAACTAACCTCAAGTGTAAATGTTCTTATATTAGGATGCAGAATCAAAGTAAAACTCCATTTATCAAACTGAAGACATTTAGAGATAACCATAGTTTTAAACAAACTTGAAGGTGCAGACCTGAATTGAACACTATAAAATTGTTAATGTAATTGGGTACCTTGTATTTTTCCAAACACTGATGACAGAGTGAGCAGCATGACAACCTTACCCCCAAACTAAGCTACATATCTTACCGTATAAAAGTATTAAATTGTATGGTCAAAATGCAAAATCATATATTCATCTCCACATTGTATTTCACTTATTTCTAGCCCACTCCTATTACTATGAATGATCTTGAGCTTTGTAAACTTACTTTGGGGAGAACCTCACAAATTTACTTGCTTGCAATCACACATTTCACAGAGCCTGCCTTCTGAACTGAAAGGCGGAGTTTTAGGAGGCATAGTCAGTACAGGAATCGCTGCTTGCAGGCAAGGTACCATGGGATATGTAGTCCTTAGAAATCGAAAATTATCTTACGGGTCACAAAGCTCAGTGTCCACTCGATATCCTGCATCTCCTTTGGTTCTAGGCAATGTTACTTATTTATATTTATGTGCATATACTTTATTTGATGTGTGCTGTCCATGTGAGTGGCTTACAGCCTTACGCCAATGTCTGTGTACAACAGTGATTGTATAGGATAACAAGAAAAGGGTTGAGTAGCAGACACAACGGAGACAAATACAACATTGCTAAGTAGAATGTGTAGGCAGAAGGCAACACAAAAAAAAAAAAAAAAGGGAAGAGCAGACAGAAGAAAGTGCTGCTTTAGTCATGTGTATAAAGTTGTTTGTGTGCAGGAAGGTTTCAGTGCTGCCAGTACAGTACTGATAGGGAGCAGGAGATGTGCTTCTACAAAGGGGAACTGAAAAAGGGGAGTGAACAGTGAGATGAGCAGACAGGAAGATAACCGTATACTGACGGTGCAAATCTTAATGGGTGCAAGAAACATGCAGCATTCTTCTCTTTTTATAATGTGTACAGGACAATAGGATGATATATAGGAAATACAGCTCTGTTTACTGGAGGGGCCATTTCATTGGTGCCAAGGATGCTGGAAAGTGAGCGGTGCATGTGCGCAGGGGTGAGACACAAGGAAAAGACCAATGGGTGTGCTGGGGGGTGAGATACAAAGGAAAAGGGCAATGGGTGAGCTGGGGGTTGGGATACATAGGAAAAGACCAATGGGTGTGCCCGGGGGTGAGATACAAAGGAAAAGACCAAGGGGTGTGTGGGGGGTTGGGATACAGAGGAGAAGACCAATGGGTGTGCGGGGAGTTGGGATACAAAGGAAAAAGACCAAATGGGTGTGCTGGGGGTTGGGATACGAGGGAAAAGACCAATGGGTATGCTGGAGGTGGGATACAAAGGGAAAGACCAATGGGTGTGCTGGGGGTTAGGATACAAAGGAAAAGGCCAATGGGTGTGGTGGGGGTTAGGATACAAAGGAAAAGACCAATGAGTGTGCTGGGGGTTAGGATACAAAGGAAAAGACCATTGGGTGTGCTGGGGGTAAGATACAAAAGGAAAAGACCAATGAGTGTGCTGGTGGTGGGGCACAAAGGAAAAGACCATTGGGTGTGCTGGGGGTGGGATACAAAGGAAAAGACCAGTGAGTGCGCTGGTGGTGGGATACAAATGAATAGACCATTGGATGTGCTGGTGGGGGGATAAAAAAAACAAAAAGACCATTGGGTGTTCCGGGGGTGGGATACAAAGGAAAAGACCAATGGGTGTGCTGGAGGTGGTATACACAAGGAAAAGACCAATGGGCATGCTGGGGGTTGGGATACAAAGGAAAAGACCAATGGCTGTGCTGAGGGTGGGATTTTACTGTTCTGGAGGCAGAATCCCTAATGTGAAAGTGGCATTTAGCTTTAACAATAAATATAATAGAATAGGATAAGATAGGTTAGATTACCTAAAATATATATAGAAAAAAAAACAACACTTCTGAGCACTGCCAAACCAACATGGCCTTCCTGTGCCTCTTGGAGCTTACTCCAATTACAAAGGGGAAGTGGGGAACTATCTGGGGTGAGAATTTCTTATCCTGAGCCACCCGAATGCAGAAACTGCATTCCCGTTTTCTTTCTCAGAGCAAGTATCCACTTTTACTAGTATATGGAGTGTATGAAAGGAGCCAATTCACTACACCAGCCCTTGCAGTGCCTAGCAGAATTCTGGTGAACATAATGTACCCAATTATATTAACTATTTTGCAGTTTAAATGTAGTTCTCTTTTAAGCATGTGGTCATATTTTTTTATTCCTGTTAAATTTACACAATGAACTGCAGAAAACAGAGAGCAGCTTGTTTTGTGTCTCTAAGTGTGTGTATACATGCACAGTAAAGTGCATATACTGACAAAAACATTCCTTCCTGTGCCCCCTAGTACTGATGTAAAGAAAAAGTAACAACACGATTAATAACAAATAACATTATTTACATGGAATTAAATATAGATTAGACATTTAAACAGTGCAAAACAATGAGATGAAACAAGTATGGGAATGGATGCAATTCTCCCAGTAATTCTGTAGAAAGACCAATTCCTGAGTTTGTTGTATTTACTGATTTTTTTTTCCTACATAAAATTAGAGCTCTCTTTTATAAAGCCTTCCCAGCACTTGGTGGGTGTGATCCATTCCTGGGAAGCTTTTCCACTGTCCGTTCCTTGCATTCAACAAATGGGTCTACATGTTCAGAGGGCTCTGCATCATCATCGTCATCTTCACTCTGCTCTATATTATCCTCTTCAGGGCTATTCACAAGCTGAAGTGTCTCCATAGTCCTTTGGGTCTCTGAAACCCAGGACTCTATTCTGCTTACTGAAATAGGTTCCTGGTGATACTCTTCTTCCTCATCATCATCTTCCTCCAGCATTTCTGGTACCAGAGTGCTTGTTGTACTTGTCATGGAGGAGCTGAGAACGTCCCTGCCGCTTCCATCCCATGATCCAGTTTCAGTACTCTGCTGGGATGCCCATTCCAGGTTGTCATCTGGTTTCACCTCATCTTTTTCTACTGGAGTCAACTTGCCAGGCTTACTGCCTGAGGTAGTAACACCAGGAGTGGTCAGTGGTGTTTGTTTATGTATGCTGGCTTTACTATCAGATTGAATGTTAACGGTTTGTTCCGAGTCCATGGTCCTCACAGAGCAGTCTTCATTTTCCAATGCTTCATATCCATCAGATGTTTCTACCATACTTCTCCAATTTGTTTCGTAGTCCTTCTCGTTGACTTCTGATATTGGCTCAGAGATGAAGCTGCAGAATGAAATTGCACTGGATGCAGAGGGGTTACGAGAATGACCCATGTGGTGAGGAACTTTTTTAACATTCTTTAGAGCCTCCTCAGCCTGTTCCTGCTCCATTGACGACACCATATCTTTGTACGCCTTTCTGGCCTCTTCCGTCAGTGACACCAGGTTATTAAATAAGTTCTCTGCCCCAGAGTAGCTGAAAATGCCAACAACACTGACAGGTACCAATTTGTTCACACAGCGACCAAGTGCTTTCCTTCCTAGCGCAAAAACAAAGGGAATTTCTTGCTCTCTGGCCATAGCTATGACATTATAGAGGGCCTCATCCAATCCACCTTTTGACTGAATTTTCTCAGTTTGGGGAAATAATAACACACTTGATCTTGTTTAATTTAATGTGCTTGGTTACTTCTCGTGAACCCATAACTAATCTTCTCTTCGACTTGGCTTTCACTGGGTCTTTTTGGTACACTCTCTCTTGAAAGCTGACCAGTTCTTGCAGTAACAGTTACACATTCGTCAATCTCCTTACTTAGTACTTGATTGCAGTACTCTCTAAACCTCTTGCTGTGGATTTTGGTAATGGCTGAGGAAGCCATAGGGCTGCCAATCCCAGAACTTGCTGGAGAGCCCTGTGATACAGGGGTCATACAGTAGGGGGAGTTCTGACTTGCTGGTGAGAGGGAGGTGTCACTTGGTGAACTGAGACCTGCATCTTCTTGAGATGCCAGTTCTTCTGACTGATCATCAGTAAAGCTTAAAGGATTATCCTTTTGTTCATCTGAACCCAAAACACTTTGATCCACAGGTATACGTCCTTTCTTTTCTTCTCTTTCTTTTAGAATAATCTTTTTCAGCGCAGTTGGACGTTTTAATTTTGGAACTTCTTTCTCCTTTCCTCTTTTGATCCTTGGAGCAGTGGAGTCCAAGGGATTTGGAGAACCCATGAAAATCTGGGCCTTTGTAAACAAATTCCTGTTTTTGTGTTCTTTGGTGTGAAATGGGACCGCACTGCCAACAGTGTAGGATAAAGGTCTGGTGTTTGTTATCTGACGAGCCTTCATTGCTTGTTGCTGCCTCTCCAGTTCTGCCAACATATCTCCAAGGTCTAGTTGTACTGGAGTCTTGCTCTTCTTTCCAGCTGCCTTAGACAGGGCTTCCTGGAGTTTTTTCTGCTCCATGCTAATCTCTGAATACTCCTGGGCAGTGGCCAATGCAGCAGCAAGTGCTTTCTTCTTCTGACTCTTGGCTCGTTTTGGTACAGATGTTGTGATAGGGATCGGGGTCTGAACAATGTTAATTGGAGAATTTTCAGGTAAACCATGCAACACTTTTGTGTTCATCTTTGGCTGTGTGCTCTCATTTCTAGAACTCCCATTGCTGCTGTTCAATTTTGGAAATTCATCTTCATCCTCAAAGTACAGCTGTTCAGGACTCTGGTCAGGTCTGTTTAATTGCGCTGTGGTCCCAGCTATACTGTCTTGCTTCCTTTGAATATTTTGTCTCCTTTCTGATGACGTGCTCTGTCCTCTCATACGATACCCAAGCTGTGCATTATTTCTGAGTTCAGCCGATCTTCCTCCTCTACAGAAAACCTGACTTTTCTCATTCCAAGGGTTCTTCTGAGTAGCTTGGGAGGCAACACTGGCCCAACTTCCTCCAGCTGTGCAAATGGTTGGTTCTGCAATACTGACAGCTGAAGAAGTACAGTCTGCATGCCCAGAACACATAGCAGCTGCCTGGCAGTGCTCTGGGTTGCAGTATCCACTGTCACTGTCAATATCGGCTTTACTTGCTCCTTGTTCGCTGGAGGACTCTGCTGCAGGATGAGAAGACCGCCGACGTCTCACTTTTGTTTTCCACTGTAAGGCACCCATACTTTCAGACAGTGATTTGTTGGCTATTTCATTTGGAAAATCTGTTTGCTGACAAGCATCCACTAAGAGGACAATTTTGGACCGGTTGTCTGAGTCTGATGAACAGATTTCCTTTTGTACTGCCACACTCTTCATTGGAGGCCTCTTGCATTTTATCTGTGGGACCCCTTGCTGCGGGGGTTTGTGGACAAGGGGAGGTCTGGAGGTATTTCTGCTTCGCTGGTTCGATAAAACAGTGATCGGAGTTTGTTGGTTTGTCTGGTCATTGCAGTCGACAGTGATTGCATTGACGGCATTGGTTGCCTGAAGAGGTGTGGTGTAAGTAGTAGGAATTGGATGGTAAAATCCCATGACTTGAGCACAAGGTGCAGGCATTAGCTGGTAGTACATGTATTCTGTTGATACAGGTGGCTGAGCAGGTACAATAGGATAAGTAAGATAAGGCCAAGGAGGGTTTGAGTTTGACTGTTGCCATCTTATATCATTAATATACAGTGGAATTTGCCTATTCGTCTGGTTCTCTTGAACAAATGGGTAACAAGTTATAAGATAGCTTGGAATAGGTGTGGGCTCAAGTCCACCGACGCTTCCACCATCGCCTGATAGAGACATTGGAATTGTAAGGGCTTCGGTCCCTTTCTTCTGAGGGATGAATGGCTCAACTTCAGCAGATAGATTTCCATACTGCTCGTTCAGGTCCATGGTGTCCGGGCCTAGCTGTGCGGAGCTCCCCCCTCCTGCTCTCTTCTCCGTCCTCTAGTCGGTAAGGGGAGCGGCGGCCCCGTCCATCCTCCCCGGTGTCCGCTCCTCTCCCCGGCCGTGTTGTTCTCCTTTCTGCACAGCCTCTGAGCTCACCCCACCTCGAGCGGTCGTTCTTTTAATTTTATAAATTCTTGAGCTTGTTTATCCGTTTTTTCTTCTGTCTCCTCTACTCGTGTCAGCAACTGTCCCAGGTCAGCACGTAGTGTGGAAATTTCTGTTTTGATAGAGTTTTCCAGTCTTATGAACATATCTGTCATTTCCAGTGTTGTTGCCATTTGGGCACATGCTCCTTGTTCCTCCATTTTACTTATCTCCAGTTCACTTTCTGTGCTTATATTTTCTCTGGATTGGTCTGAGGTCTCTCTTTTCTTTTTCCAGGGTCTTTTTTCTTGTCTTTAATCCCTTGTTGCTGTTTTTCTGGTCCTGGACTCTTTGAGCTCCCGTCTTTTGTCAGATATTTCTTAATTGTACTTGTATTTGCATTTTGTTTTGGGGTTTTTGGTTCATTACCTTTTATAGTTCTACCTCTCATAGTGGATCTTTTACTTGTGATTTTCTGTTTCCCCAGGTTGATTTTTATCCTGGTGTACCTTCTCCAATTCCCTTAGAACTATATGGTTATATGGTCTCAATACTATGTCCTTTTCTTAGTTCCAGTGGCACTGCCTCTCTAGGTTGGTTAGTCTGAGGCCTTTCCTCCCCTTAGCGCTGTCCCTCCATAGGCTACAATCTGTATGTTATTTAAATCTATATGTTTATATGGTCTCAATACTATGTACTTTTCTTAGTTCCAGTGGCACTGATTCTCTAGGTTGGTTGGTCTGAGGCCTTTCCTCCCCTTAGCGCTGTCCCTCCATAGGCTACAATCTGTATGTGTTTTAATGTGGTATAGAGAGAAGCTTTGCTCCTTAACTTGGCCTACCTAGTGTGTGTTTATGTTCTATTTCTTCTATTTTTTCTATTACTGTTGCTCTCTCTTCAACTCTAGTAATTATAGTTGCAGATGATTGCTGACCACGGCCTCTGCCCCCGCTCCCTATTGTTCAACCTGAGGTGTTTACCAGATAACCGCCTCTTTATCGTTTGGAGACCTCTGTCAGGTTTTACCCCCTTTCTTTTGGTACTTCCTCTAATAATCGATTAAATGCCTCTTTCCAGGTTCAGTTCATAAGTCTTTCGTGAGGCTTCCCCAAGGTATTTATATGACAAACCATATATCATTTCTAGCGTGATTCCTTGAGGTAGGTTGTACA
This sequence comes from Aquarana catesbeiana, assembly GCF_042186555.1. NCBI lineage: Eukaryota > Metazoa > Chordata > Amphibia > Anura > Ranidae > Aquarana > Aquarana catesbeiana. Next base: position 149,277,998 of record NC_133330.1, read on the forward strand.
AATCATAAACTCATTTATAAACAATTCAAAGCCAGACGTATAACAGTTCATGGAGCCGCCATTCTTTAAGTCAGGACTTTTAGGTCCTTCAGACACTATTCATTTAAAAGTTCATTAGACAGTTCCCAAAACCGTTTTAAGGAAAGACCAATTCCTATATCAGTTTCTGTGCCTTTCATAAGACAATTCACTTCTGGTTCATAAGACAGGTCCTGTAACAGCTCAATTTAATTTAATAGATCTTCCAGCAATTCCCAGGAAAGTTCAGAGGGAATTTCATGCTTTTTTTTTTTTCTTTTTATCCAACAGACAAATAACCACTGATAGCACAGTTCATTAGGGGATGTGTAGAACTTACCCCAAGCCATTTTTATGTAATTCATAAACAGTTCATAGACAGTTTCATAAGCTGTACATTAGGCAGTTCAATAAACTTATCACTTTAGGTGAAAGTTATCACTCACCCCTTCTTTTCAGCTCACTTATTTCTCTCCAGATTGCCAGGATATGAGCTCCCATAGGGTGTTTCTGCCTCTCCTCTCCCCCCTCCAAAACCTTCAGGGAGAGGGATAGAAAAAATAAGAGAAAAAATAGAAGGAGGAGAAAGAGGGCAAAAAAAAGCAATAGCAAAAGTAGATAGAATCTGGGGGAGTGTGGCTGTATGTGCTAGTATTGGATTGACTGCTGTGCTGTGTCACCAGATACTCCAGGGATTCCCCCCTCTCTGCTCTGGCTTCACATCTGACAGAGCACTCGCCACTCTCTCCCTCTCTCTCTCTCACTGACAAGCGGACAGGCTCTGCTTACTCCTTAAACTCCGTTCCATCCGCTCTTCGCCTTCTCTCCTCCTGACTACTCCTCCTCCACCTCCCCACTGTCTGGCATGAGCTCCAGTATCTCCAGTCTCCGCTCCGCTCTACTCTTCTCAGTTCACTCAGTTCCTGAGGTGCCGACAGGGAGCTCCATGGACCATCCGCTGGGTCACCCTTCTGTGTGATTCCACAGCTCGGTGTACTCACTCCCGGCCAGTCAGTGTCGCTTTGCGGGCACAGGCAGGGGGTCGCTACCTTGCTTTCCGGCTTAGGGACCGGGTGCCTAGCACACTCGGTTTTTAGCTGGTATAGCGCACATGCCTAGCCAGGGGCTGGTATCCAGTGTGGAGAGTCAGCAGGGACAGGGCTGTCATAAGTGGGGACACCGTAGCCTCTCACACCACGGGTCTCCCACAGGTGTCCTTGGATCACCCTCTACACGCTTCCTCTCTGTGCCATGATCATGCCCCTTCCCCTGTGCCTGTCTAGTTCTGCTGCCTAAAGCCCCACCTGTACCAGCACCTATGCCTCCTGCGGCACCCAAATCGAACCTATGCAGATTGGCTTGGTCAGTGCTGACCCCAGATGAGAGACTTCGTCGGCGGCAGGCGAACCTTTGCTTTATTGTGGGGAAACTGAACATTTCATACGTAACTGCCCCATAAGACCCAGTAAGTCAAATTCACACACTCTAGTATATATCCAGGTCTCTGTGTCTTCCCCATCTCATATCATTCTCCCTGTCTTGTTGCAGGTGGCGGGAGAGAAAATCCAGCTTCCGGGCAATAATTGATTATGGGGCATGTGGCTGCTCCATGGATTTGACCCAGGCAAAGAAACTCGCTATTCCCCTCTATCACAAGAAGCAAAGACTGACAATTCATCTGGCTGATGGCTTACTGCCCAGTTCCAGGCCTGTGATGCAAGAAACAGCACCTATCTTCACCTCAACTGCCTCAGGCCACCAGGAGTTTATACGCTTCGATGTCCTGAGCTCTCCCATGTTCCCGTCATCTTGGGAATCTCATGGCTACAGGCGCATAACCCCCTGATCAATTGGTTCAAGGAGGAAGTTCTCCCCACCTCTTCCTTTTGCCGACAGCATTGCAATGTTCCCGAATCCAGAGACTTTACCAGCTGTCTGACAGTTCAACCAACATCCAGTGTGGACCAAAATGTACCAGGGGCTTACCTGGAATTCCTAGATGTCTTTGATAAAAAGAAGGCAGACATCCTTCCACCACACCGTCCTTATGATTGCCCAATTGAGCTGCTCCCGGGGGCCGAGATCCCTTTTGGCCATATATTCCCCCTTTCTGAAACAGAACTTGAAACACTGTGGCAGTACATTGATGAGAACGTAGAGAAGGGATTCATCCGTCCATCCTCCTCTCCTCCGGTGCTGGAATTTTCTTAGTTGAGAAGAAAGACAAGACATTAAGACCATGTGTGGACTACAGAAACCTTAATAAGGTCACAATTAAAAATCGCCACTCACTCCCCCTGCTCCCCGAACTTTTTCAGAGATTTCGTGCGGCTCATATCTTCACTAAGCTAGACCTACGTGGAGCCTACAATCTTGTCCGAATCCAGAAGGGAGATGAGTGGAAAACAGCATTAAGAACAAGGTTCGGACATTTTAAATACCTAGTAATGCTGTTTGGGCTTTGCAATGCCCCAGCCACGTTCCAGCATTTTATAAATGATATATTTCGGAAATATCTGGACAATTTTGTTATTGTCTACCTCAACAATATTCTCATATTCTCGGCTACCATGAAGCTCCACAGAGCACACGTGAAAAAGGTGTTCTGCATCCTAAGAAAGCATGGGCTGTATGTTAAAGTTGAGAAGTGTGATTTCAAATAGATATCAATTCAGTTTCTGGGGCTCATGATTTCTACTGGTGGAAACGCTATGGACCCACAAAAGGTGAAAGCTATTCTTGAATGGTCAGCTCCATCCGATAAAAAAGGGGTTCAGAGGTTTGTAGGCTTCGCAAACTTTTACAGAAGGTTCATAGAGAATTTCTCTGCCATCATATCGACCATTACTCAAGTAACCTGCCAGCATACCAGATACCAATGGTCTTCAGAAGCACAAGTCGCCTTTGACAAACTAAAGCCTTTCTTCACTTCTGCACCAATCCTACAGCACCCTGATCCTGCTCTGCCCTATGTCCTGGAAGTTGACACTTCAGAAGTAGCCACAGGCGCAGTCTTGTCACAACATCAAGGCCCCAAGGCGTTACTTCACCCCATGGCTTTCTCATCAAGGAAGATGAGTCAGCCAGAGAGAAACTACTACTTAAGGGATCGGGAACTATTAGCAAATAAACTAGCTCTGGAAGAATGGAGATATCTTCTAGAAGGTGCCACTTCACAAGAACCTGGAATATCTTTGCACTGCCAAATGGTTGAGACCCCGACAAGCTCGATGAGCCCTTTTCTTTTCTAGGTTTAATTTCCATATCACCTTCCGTCCATGGTCCAAAAATGGAAAAGCGGATGCCCTGTCTCGGATGTTCCCCGATACTCCTGAAGAGATCACACCTAAAACAATCTTGTCCCCTCAAAACTTTCTTCTGGTCCAACCTGATTGAAGGACTTCAATTGAGCAGGCATCTACCCAGTGAACACAACCAGAAGTCTCCTCCCTAAGAAGTCAGGAGGGGTTTCTTTGGCATCAAGACAAGGTCTTTGTTCCACAGCAAACCAGACTTCAGGTTCTGAAAACTTTTTATGACTATCAGCTTGCTGGCCATTTTGGTGTTCGGAAAACAACCAAACTTGTCCAGCGGTCCTTGTGGTGGCCCACTTTGAAATCTGACTGCAGGAAATATGTTAACTCCTGTACTACGTGCCAGCAGAACAAGGGATCCAATGTTAAGTCTTGGGGCCTGTTAAGACCACTGCCAGTCCCAGAACAACCCTGGAAGAAAATATCCATGGATTTTATAGTGGATTTACCTCCTAAAGAAGGGTAGTGGACCGGCTATCCAAGATGACACACTTCTTGCCAATTGTGGGCACACCTTCCGCCATGGACACAGCAAAAGTTTTTATAAAAGAGATAGTCAGATTTCATGGCATACCAGAAAACATTGTGTCGGATAGAGGTGTACAATTTACCTCTAGATTTTGGAGAAGCCTCTGCAAGTTGCTTTCAAATGAAATATGCTTGTCTGCAGCCTATCATCCACAGAGTAACTGGAAAACTGAAAGGGCTAATCGAACATTACAACAATATCTGCAATGTTTCTGTTCTTTCTCTCAAGACCACGGGATCACCCTGCTGCCATGTGTGGAATTCACATATAACAACCCTGTGCACGCTGCTACCAACCAGTCACCCTTTTGAGCGACGTATGAGTTCCATCCCTCATTTCTACCTAACATCATTCCCGAAGCTTCAGTTCCAGCAGTACAAGACAGAGTAAATTTCATTCAAACAAATTACCAAACACTTCAGGACACTATGCAAAAGGCCCAAAAGGATTACAAGAAGCAATATGACAAAAGGAGAAGAGATAACCCTACCTTTAAATAGGGTTATCTCTCTTTAAATTGGGGATAAAGTATGGCTCTCCTCAACATACCTCAAACTGCCATGTCCGTCCCGGAAGCTGGGACCAAAGTTTGTCGGTCTGTTTGAAATAAAACGTGAAGTTAATCCTGTAGAATTTAAACTCACTTTGCCGAAGTCTTATAAGATCCGCCCGGTGTTCCATGTCTCTTTGTTTAAACTGACTGTTCCTAGCTCATTTCTGGGGAGAGAAGAAATTCCAACACCTCCAGTCTTAGTAGGAAGTGAAACAGAATTTGAAATGGAATGCATTCTCGACTGTAGAAGAAGAGGTAGAACAATTCAGTTTCTGATTAAATGGAAAGGATGCTCTACAGAAGAGAATTCATGGGAACCTGCAAGCAATGTGCATGCCCCTAGACTCTTACAAAGATTCTGCAACAGTTATTTTGAAAAATGGGCACAGTTGGGCATCTGGAGACCGCCCCTTGGGGGGGGCACTGTCAGAGAAATAGGATCTTGCCCAGGCACGCTAGTGCAAGAGTCATGAACCAACGCATGCAGAGGCGTGCCAGCGCGAATCGGCGCACAAGGGTGTGCGGTGGTGCAAATGGGCACATGCGCAACACCACACGCACAGCGTGAAGGACACTGACGCCAACTGGCCTATTTAAACCTGCTGCTGGGAACAGTACATTGCTGGTTTATTGCTTCTCCCTGTGTTCCTGTGCCTTGTGTATCCTGCCTATTGGACTTCCTGTGTATCGACCCAGCTTGCCTTGACCTGCTTATCCTGATCTCCCAGCTTGACCCTGTGGCTTGTATCCTGACTCTGTTCCTGTTTACTCTATTGTGTCTGATCTCGGCTTTTCTCACAGACTCTGCTGCTATCTGTCTCCTGTGTAGGGATGAGCTTCGAGTTTGATTAGAACCCATGTTTGACCCAAACATCGCATGTTCGACCGTTCGTCGAATTACGAATGATATGGGCCGTTCACGCCAAATTCAAATGGTGCGTCACGGCCTATAATTCACTATGGCATCGCAGTGCATTGCTGGCTGATGATTGGCCAAGCATGCACTATGACCTGCATGCTTGACCAATCACAGCGCCGTCTGTACAGAGGGCCGTAATTGGCCAAAGCCAGTGTGGCCTTGGCCAATTATGGCTGAGGGGGTTTAGTACATGCCCCACACTATATAAGGCCGCCTGCATGTCGGCCCTGTGTAGTGTGTTCCGGCGTTGAGAGAGAGAGACAGTGTCATTTGATTTAAGTTAGATAGAGTAGGCAGGCGAGTCAGTTAGCTGCACTTACAGTGTATTGTGTATATATATATATATATCCTAGGTGTTGTATATATATATATATATATATATATATATATATATATATATATATACACTGTATTCAGTTTAACTAGATCCGATCCTGTTATTCTCTTCCAACTGACAGGCAGGCAGGTGTTTTTACAGTATTTACAGCTACCTGAAGAAAATTGCTGGTGTTCTTCTGATCCTATTAGTCCTATTAGCTACCGTATTTACAGTTAGTATAATGCGTCCTCTGCACAGTGTGCACCTAAATCTACCTGAAGAAAATTGGTGGTGTTCTTCTGATCCTATTAGTACCGCAGGCAGCTGCAGTATTTACAAGTTAGTGCAGTGCGTCCTCTGCACAGTGTGCACCTAAAGCTACCTGAAGAAAATTGGTGGTGTTCTTCTGATCCTATTAGTACCACAGGCAGCTGCAGTATTTACAAGTTAGTGTAGTGTGTTCTCGGCACAGTGTGCACCTAAAGCTACCTGAAGAAAATTGGTGGTGTTCTTCTGATCCTATTAGTACCGCAGGCAGCTGCAGTATTTACAGTTAGTGTAGTGCGTCCTCCGCAGTGTGCACCTAAAGCTACCTGAAGACAATTGCTGTTGTTCTTCTGATCCTATTAGTGCCGCAGGCAGCTGCAGTATTTACAACTCAGTGTAGTGCGTCCTCTGCACAGTGTGCACCTAAAGCTACCTGAAGAAAATTGGTGGTGTTCTTCTGATCCTATTAGTACCGCAGGCAGCTGCAGTATTTACAAGTTAGTGTAGTGCGTCCTCTGCACAGTGTGCACCTAAAGCTACCTGAAGAAAATTGGTGGTGTTCTTCTGATCCTATTAGTACCACAGGCAGCTGCAGTATTTACAAGTTAGTGTAGTGTGTTCTCGGCACAGTGTGCACCTAAAGCTACCTGAAGAAAATTGGTGGTGTTCTTCTGATCCTATTAATACCAAAGGCAGGCAGCTACAGTATTTACAGTTAGTGTACTGTGTCCTCTGCACAGTGTGCACCTAAAGCTACCTGAATAAAATTGGTGGTGTTCTTCTGATCCTATTAATACCACAGGCAGGCAGCTACAGTATTTACAGTTAGTGTACTGTGTCCTCTGCACAGTGTACCACAGGCAGGCAGCTACAGTATTTACTGTTAGTGTACTGCGTCCTCTACACAGTGTGCACCTAAAGCTACCTGAAGACAATTGCTGTTGTTCTGCTCCTATTAATACCACAGGCAGGCAGCTACAGTATTTACAGTTAGTGTACTGTGTCCTCTGCACAGTGTGCACCTAAAGCTACCTGAATAAAATTGGTGGTGTTCTTCTGATCCTATTAATACCACAGGCAGGCAGCTACAGTATTTACAGTTAGTGTACTGTGTCCTCTGCACAGTATGCACCTAAAGCTACCTGAAGACAATTGCTGGTGTTTTTCTGCTCCTATTAATACCACAGGCAGGCAGCTATAGTATTTACTGTTAGTGTACTGTGTCCTCTGCATTGTGTGCACCTAAAGCTACCTGAAGACAATTGCTTATGTTCTCATACTAATAATACTACAGGCAGGCAGTTGATTCTGCTAGCTGCAGTATCAGTATATACCGTATTTATCGGCGTATAACACACACTTTTTCACCCTGAAAATCGGGTGAAAATCGGGTGTGCGTGCTATACGCCGATGTATTAAAAAAAAAGCATTGGTACATACTGTGTATATCGATCGGATGGCGAGCGGACGCGATCGGAGTAAGCCTGGGGGACCTGCGAGTCCCGGGACACATCTTAAGCATTGCAGAGCTCCGGCAGCCTTCCCCCACCGCAGCACACACAGAGGAAACTTTCTCTCTCACTAACTCTCGCGGCCGTGAGGTCGTATCCATGGTAACCCCTCTGTACAGCTCGCGAGGTACACATGGATTTTAAATGGCAGCGTGGGAAAAAAGTCTCCGGCGGGGGGTGAGGGGGGAGGAAGATAGCGCAAAGACAGTATACACACTGCCTGACATGACACCCTTGTCTCAGCCCAGAAATACAGCCCTTACAATAAATAGAAAATTAAACGAAAATAATATAAAAGGGAATTGTTAGTTAGCAATAATGGAGAATCTTTCAATGAAGGATAATCTGGAGAATCTGTCATTAATGAAGTGAGAAAGTTAAAAATCTCAGTGCTGGTTCACACTTGTGCGCTCTGCGATATTGCATGTGATTTAGACTGCACTGTAGTCTAAATCACATGCAATGTCAGTGCAATGCAATTTCAGCCAAAACTGATAGTATGGCTGATATCGCATCACAATCTGGCCAAACTCGCACAGGACCCTTTTTGTGGTCCGCACCAGAATCGGATCACACTCATGCGATCCGTTTCATGTCCGAACTGTCAGTTTGCAGTGCGATATGCGAGCTGAAATGGGGGTGTCATTAACATTGTATTGACACTCCCCACATATCGCATATGGCAGTGTGAACTGTTGTGCAAGTCAGGTTCGATGCGAGAACCCGCAGTGGATTCGCAGGGTTCCCGCATCGCACAAGGGTGAATCAAGCCTTAATCAAATACCGGTATGAGGGAACCCTGCGAATCCACTGCAGGTTCCCACATCATACCTGACTCGCACAGCAATTCACACTGCCATATGCGTTCTGCGGGCATGTCAATACATTGTTAATGACACCCCCATTTCAGCTCACATATCGCACTGCAAACTGACAGTTTAGACATGAATCGGATCGCATAGGTGTGAACACCCATGCGATCCAATTCTGGTGTGGACCAAAAAAAGGGTCCTGTGCGTGTTTGGTCTGAATGCATGCAAATTCAGCAATACTATCTGTATGACTGAAATCGCATAACTCGGACATTGCATGTGATCTGCAGTGTGGTTTGAATCGCATGCGATCTCGCAGAGCACAGTAACGTGAACCGGCACTAAGCATACCTTTCAAATACCAGTAGTTCAATTGGCAGTGTACAGGGCAGGCAGCAGTGTGTGCACTGGTCTTAAAGGGAACCAGAGTGACAAGATGACTGCAAGGAGGGGGGCAAAGAATTACACTGCTTGACAGCAGGGAGGGGAGCTAAAAGATGCACACTCCCTGCTCCCCCATCCCTACAAAGCAGAGTGTGTCTATTTGCCCCCTCCCCATCAGACACTGTGGGGATGTCCTGAACTTGTACCCTTTTAGGTACAAATGTTTTAAAGGTGGACAAAGTGACAGAGAGCCTGATGGTGTGTGTTTTTTCTTAGCCTCCCTCTGCAAAGTGACACACACTGCCTGACGGGGGGGGGGGGGGGGAGCAAAGAGATGAGGGGCTGGGGTTTTTAGCCCCTACTAGTCCACTAGTGATCATACACCAGTATGATAATAACACCATTATTACCATATTACCATACCATACCACACACAGCCATCCTGCAACGCACAGATAGTACAACAGAGTACTGGCAAATTTACACACCCAATACTACCTTACTTTTTTTATTTAAATTTAGGTAAAAAGAATACCACGGACTCATCCAGACAATGCACTCTGCACTATCATAAGTGCCTCCTCAGTTAAACAACTGCATTTACTACTGTACTTACAGTATTTCACTACTACTGGTATCCCAAATGGCATCAAAACAAAAGCGTGGAGCATATACAGCTGCTTTCAAGTTAAAACTTGTGGAATATGCCAAACAACATGGAAATAGGGCTGCAGCAAGGCATTTTGGAGAGCCACCAACAGAATGCACAATACGAGAGTGGCGAAAAATGGAAGAAAAGCTAAAGACATTAGCAAAAACAAAATGCAATTTTCGCAGCGGTACAGTTAAATGGCTAACATTAGAAGAAAAAGTGAAGGAATTTGTACTAAATCATAGAAAAGCTGGCATTGCTTTATCAACAAAAATGATCATCATTGAAGCAGTGAAAATCAGCAAACAGTTGCAAATACAGGATTTCAAAGGGACAACATCATGGTGCCAAAGATTTATGAAGAGGCATGAGCTTCAGATGCGAACAAGAACCAGGATTGCTCAGCGTATGCCGGATGATTATAAAGAGAAGATAATACAGTTTCATCGCTTTATTATCAAACAAAGGAAAAGACACAATTTTGAAATTTGTCAAATCGGCGACATGGAGAAAGTACCCCTCACTTTTGATGTTCCTTCAAATAAAACTGTGGAAGCAAAAGGTGCCAAGACCGTAACAATCAAAATTTCAGGTCATGAAAAAAATCGTTATACCGTGGTCCTTGCCTGCACCGCAGATGGAAAAAAGCTACCACCATTGGTCATTTTTAAAAGGAAAACTCTTCCAAAGGAGAAAATTCCAAGTGGCATAAATGTGCATGTTCATCCTAAAGGTTGGATGGACGAAGAAGGCATGAGGCTTTGGATTAGAAATGTGTGGGAGAAGCGCCCGGGTGCTTTGTTAAAGAAGCCATCCTTGTTAGTACTGGACTCATTTAGATCTCATCTTACAGAACCAACAAAGAAAGAATTGAAAATGTGCAAAACAGAAATGGCCGTCATTCCAGGAAGACTTACATCACAACTACAGCCATTAGATGTTTACATTAACAAGCCATTCAAAGCTTTCATGCGTGAAGAATGGAAAAATACATGTGTGATGAAAGCCAACACGAAGTTACCAATTCTGGGCGAATGAAAAGACTTGGCATTTCAAAAGTGTGTCAATGGATAAAGACTTCGTGGGACGCAGTTAAAGAAGATATTGTTATCAAATCTTTTAAGAAATGTGGCATAAGCAATGCTTTGGATGGTAAAGAAGACGACCTGATTTATGAAGACAGTAGTAGTCAATGCAGCAGTGTTCAGTTCGATTTTGAAGATAGCAGTGAAGATGAAGAGTTTCTTGGTTTCCCAGACAGCAGCGATTTCTGATTTTAAACTTTTGTTAAAACATATACTATAAAATCCAAGTTGCTTCGGTAAAACAGTTGATTTTACTTTCCCGTTAAGTTATTTACCTTATATGTTGTATAAATGTTAATAAAAAAAAGTTCTGAGTTACCCTTATTTTGCTTCAAAGTTCTTTTATTTAAAATTCGTTTTTTTCCTGAAAATTCCTGAAAATTCTCTCTTAAAATTAGGTGCGTGTTATACGCCAGTGCGTGTTATACGCCGATAAATACGGTATATACATCCCAGCTTTGTGCAGCTACATCTCACTGCAGGCCATTAGTATGTCTGGAAGGCCAACAAGGAGAGGCAGACAGTCACAAGCTAATAAAAGAGGGCAAGCAGGCTCTGTGTCTAGAGGCAACAGTGCTGGTCCTGGAGACGGTGCATCATCACCAGCACGTGGCCGTGGGACAGGCTTGTCCTTTTTTTTGGCAGCTGGCCGTTGTTGAGCCGCAACATGCGGAAGACTTGGCAGAGTGGATGACCAAGCCATCCTCATCCTCCTCATCCTCTCTCACCCAGGCTCAGGGTACTTTGTCTGGCAAAGCAGCTGCCCTCGGCTCAATGGCATCAGTCACTCCTTCCCTAACCCCACCATGTCCTCCTGAGGAGTCCCCCGAACTGTTTGACCATAGTGTTGGGTACATGCTCCAGGAGGATGCCCAGCGTTTTGAAGGCTCCAATGATGGTACCCAGCTAGAGGAAGGCAGTAACATGAGCCCAGAGAGAGGGGGTGCCCAAGAAGGACAGCAAATTGGCAGTCATGTTCCCCCAGCTGCAGCATACTGCCAGGTATGCTCCAGTGATGAGGAGGGAGGGGATGATGAGGTCACTGTCTCCACGTGGGTGCCTGATAGGAGAGAGGAAGAGGAGGAGGAGGCACATCACCAACGAGGCAGAATGCCCTCCAGGGGCCAGCTTAAGGGCAGCACGCCAACTGCATCACACTGCAGAGCTCCGCATGTGCAGGGCGCTGCTGTCTCTGCACGTTATTCCAAAGGTTCTTTGGTGTGGGCCTTTTTTGAGACGAGTGTGTCAGATCCCACCACTGCTATTTGCAACATTTGTCTCAAGCGTATCTCGTGTGGCCAAAACATCACCCGCTTGGGCACCACATGCTTGACCAGACATATGTCGACCTGCCATGCAGTTTGTTGAGAAGCGTACCTAAAAGACCCACACCAAAGAACAAAGAGGACCTCTCCTTCTCCTCATCAGCTGGGATCTCTAACCCCACTATACCTTCAGTCCTCTCTGAGACCTGAACTGAGAGGAATGAAGGTGTAGAATTAGGTGTGTCACAGCCAAGTACTTGGGGGCAATATGCTATCGGTACACCAACGTCAGATTGTACCAGGCAAATTTCCCTGCCCCAGCTGCTGCACCACCGAAAGAAGTTTGCTCCCAGCCATCCACATGCCCAGTGGTTGAATGCTGACTTGGATAAATTTCTAGCACTTCAACTGCTGCCTTTTCAGTTGGTAGACTCTGCTCCCTTCCGTGAGTTTGTGGAATGTGCGGTTCCTCAGTGGCAGGTTCCCAAATGCCACTTTTTCTCACGGAAGGCGATTCCGGCTCTCTACTGGCATGTAGAAGGCAGCGGTAAGGAGCATATTACCACTGACTCATGGTCCAGCAGGCATGGACAGGGATGTTACCTATCTTTCACCGTGCACTGGGTGAGTCTTCTGGCAGCTGGGAAGGATGCAGGACAGGGTGCAGTAGTATTGGAGGTTGTTCCGCCACCATGCCTCCAAAATTCTACTAGTGGTGATTCTGCCACACCTCTCTCCTCCACCCCCTCCTCATTTTCTTCCTCCGTGGCCTCTTCCTGTGCTGATTTGTCCTCGGAACCAGCGGTGCTCCGTAGGCATTCAAGGGGCTACGCAAGCACGCAGGCAAAAAGATGCCATGCAGTGGTTGAGCTGGTGTGCTTGGGGGACAGGAGCCACACTGGGGCAGAGATTCTGTCAGCTCTGCAGGGGCAGGTTCAGAGGTGGTTGACGCCACACCAGCTTAAGGCAGGTATGGTGGTTTGCGACAATGGCACCAACCTCCTCTCCGCTCTCCGACAGGGACAACTGACCCATGTGCCCTGTTTGGCTCACGTCCTTAACTTGGTGGTGCAGCGGTTCTTGAGCAGGCACCCAGGCTTACAGGATGTCCTGAGGCAGGCCAGGAAAGTCTGTGTGCATTTCTGCAGGTCATATAATGCCAGTGCTCGGCTGGCTGACCTCCAAAAGGAATTTAACCTGCGCAAGAACCTCCTAATCTGTGACATGCCCACCAGGTGGAACTCAACGTTGGCCATGCTTCAGCGGCTGCACACACAGCAGAGGGCCATTAATGAGTACCTATGTGACTATGGCACCAGGACAGGGTCAGGGGACCTTGTTTTTTTTCCCCATGCCAGTGGGATATGATCAGGGATGCATGCACTGTCCTGTCACCATTTGAGGAGGCCACGAGGATGGTGAGTAGTGACAGTGCATGCATCAGTGACACTGTACCTCTTGCCCACCTGTTGGAGCACAGGCTGTGTGGAATAATGTACAGGGCACTTGAGGCAGAACAGAGGGAGGAAGAGGAGGACTTCCTTATCTCTCAAGGCCCCCTTTATCCAGACAGTGTTCCTGCATGCCCGCCAATCACAAAGGAAGAGGAGGAGGAGGAGGAAGATTGTGTCAGCATGGAGGTAGAGCCTGGCACTCAGCATCAGCAGCAGTCTTCAAGGGATCATTTACAGTCCTAAGAAACCCATGGACTTGTACGTGGCTGGGAGGAGTTTGCTGCGGATAATGTTGTCCTTAGTGACCCAGAGGACTCTGGACCGAATGCCTCAGCAAACCTACGCTGCATGGCCTCCCTGATCCTGCAAAGCCTGCGGAAGGATCCTCGTATTCGTGGAGAGGGATCAATTCTGGCTGGCAACCCTCCTTGATCCACATTACAAGGGTAAGGTTGCGGAAGGTCTGTGCAACGCGTTCCCAGAGACTGGGAGGTTACACACTCCTGTTCCTGGACAACGTGTTGCTGAGGCTTCGCTCAGTCAAAGAAGTAGCGGTGGAGAAGGTGGCCGTCTGACCGATGTGTTTAGACAGTTTTTTAGTCCGCAGCCCCAAGGTATGATCGGTTCCAGCAACCATTGCCAGCGTCTGTTTTACGTGGTGCAGGAATACCCAGGGGCAAGATCTGACTTGGATACCTTTCCCACCGAAAATCCTCTGGGTTACTGGGTCTTGAGGATGGATCACTGGCCAGAGCTTGCACAGTATGCAATTGAGCTACTGGCCTGTCCTGCATCCAGAGTTCTTACGGAACGCACATTCAGTGCTGCTGGAGGCTTTGTAACCGATCACAGGGTGCGCCTGTCCACCGACTCGGTCGATCGACTGACCTTCATAAAAATGAATCAGTCTTGGATCACCACCAGTTACCAGGCACCTGATGCTGATGTAACCTGTCATGAAGCTTGGAATACTGAAGTATTTCCCTTTGATTCTATTACACAGTGGGGGGATCTGCTGCCCTGTTTTAAGGCTAACACCCTCCAGACGGCTCCATGGTCTGGAAGGAAGGCATTGTTCTGTGTTTGACTGTTTGTTTATGTACTTTAATTACCCCCTGGGGCTTCTCTGTGTCATTACACATATCAGTCCTCCTATTCAAGCTATTGGACCAATCCCTGCTGACCCTGTTTCAAGTCCTCATTTGCATGGCCAAGAGGACCTTAATTGAAGACTAAAGTGTACTTTACAATTGACCAATAGGAAAGTGGTTGTTGGGGGCGGGGTGTTCAAACTGCTGTGTATAAAATTGTGTTGCGTGCATCCAATAAAAGTGAGATTCCTGTTTGAACTTACATACAGCCTGCCTGGTGTTTGTTCTGAGCTATCACAACTGGATTTGATCGGCACATAGCTGTAGTTCGAATCCCGGAGCATTGGATGACCGAACCATCAGATGTTGCGATCTGCAATCTGATTCTATAGCCGCAGAGGAGTGTCGGGAGAGAGGAATCGAGCGAGCAGGGGCTTGTTACATTGGTTGGCAGCTGTGGGATTTGCTCTCCAGTTACTGGGACACTCCAAACCAGCCTGCAGGAGAGCCACACTTAAAGACTTACTTGAGAGCCGGGAGGGACCGGTGGGATCGTGCTTCCTTGCCGTGAACACATCCAAACCATCACCTGGATCCAAGGTCCAGATAGCAGGAGAGGAGAGGTACAGATACCAGCTACCATGGAAGAGGAATTCAGAAGGAGGTTGCGAGAGATGCAGATACAGCATAGAGGACCAGTATCAGAGCAGGTCCTGCTGGGATGGTTTGATTCTATCCGTTGCGAACTCTGGAAGGAAGCGCTAGCCCGTAAGCAGCGAAACCAGGGAAAAGTTCTCCCCTCCATCCATGTAAGGTACTGGTCGCAGTATGAAGTGCGAATGCTGTTATTGGGGGAACAGCCGAACCAGGAGTGGACAGCTGAGTTAAGCAGGCTGATCTGGGCAGAAATGCGGTTGGACAAGAGCTACAGAGCCCTCCAGTGGTATGTAGCCCAAGTGTGCCCATGGACAGCGGATGACAGCCCCACAGAAGGCTTTGACTACGATGGCCTGGGATTGTTGTACTGGAGGCTGTCCAGGGACCCTGACTTTGGGAGTGATCGGGAGTGGCGTTTCCAGGAAATAATGGAGCACAGAGAGCGAAGACTGAATGTCTCGGAAGTGCACTGGGCACAGGAAGATTTGGATTTTCTGGCCGTTCAGGAATGGGAGCTGGAGATCGCCTACAGACAGCTGCTAGACTCTGCTCAGCAGCAGGGTGGGGCTCCCTTTGCCTGGGACTATCAGGAAATACCAGTTGACAACTCTGAAATCCTGGCTGAAGAGTCGACAATGTGGCAGAGTAACAGTGTGCTTTGCCAACCTGCCCCCGCAGCTATGGACGCGGAGGTCTTATGGCAGATGGAGCAAGTTTCTGCATTGGATGATCTTGGATGGAGGAATATGCCTGTCCAGCAGAATGCCAGAGAATCGGCAGTGGAAAATGTGGAGATCGCTATCCCCAAAGCTGAAGTGCTGACAACAGGGCAGAGCTCTGCTAACCTCTGCCCAGCACTGATAGCATCTTCTGGGTTCCACGGACAGGAGATGGTGAACCTTTATCCCCAGACACCAGTTGCAGAGACAGGAGATTTGAAAGACTTTTCTGCTGAGGAAGAACAACCTGGTGAGCCCCCAGCAGAAGAAAAGCTGTTATTAGGGCTAAACTTCACTGTGCTCTGCCCAGCACCAACAGCAGTATCTGTGGAGTCACAAGGAACTTCCCCAGCTGAAGCGCTGGTCACTGGACAGAGGTTTCAAGACCTCTGCCCCACATCTGTGGCAGTTCCGGAGGCTCAGGGTGAGAAGGAGGTGGTCACTTCCCAGCAGCAGATCAGGATACAGGGGGAGAAGGGAGAGGAGGTATTCATCGTCCCTCCCCAACAGTTGGCCAGGGTGGAGGAAGCGGTCTTTCCTCCCCAGCAAAGATCCGTGCACCTGGGAGACAGTACCACAGACATATTATCCCAACATCCAGATAAGGGAATGGAAAAGGAAGCAGCCGGCTCACCTCCCCAATGGCAGTTACACAGTTTGGGAGTGGAGGAAGCCAGCCTCCTGCCCCAACGGTTAGCCAGAGTGGAGGATGTGGAGTCCCCAGCAGAAGGGCTGGCAACCGGGCAGAGTGCTGCTGGCCTCTACCCTGAACTAACAGAAGAGGGAGTTCCTGTGGTAGTGGATGGGACTTTGGTCTCCACTGACACAACCCCAGAAAATGATGCAACACTGAGACAGGAGGATGTCAGCCATGCTTTGCAAGCACTGTGGGATTTTCACCTACTAAAAGTGGATGCGACTTCAGTCCCCACTTGTATACTCCAGGGATGCTGGGCAGTCGGCCCAGATCCCCAACAGCATGACGGAGTGAGCGCAGTCACCCTGTCTTCTCTCCAGTGGCTGAAAGGACTGCAGGGAGAAGGGCCAGTCCAGGCCTGTCCCCATGTTCTCTGAGAGAGGCAGAGGTTGGCTGGGTAAGTAATGCTCTGTATGGAACAATTTGTTTGGGGTACTGTGTGGGTACAGGCATTAGGGGACTGGAACTATGGCCTAACTTCGGAGTAAATCCGTCTGGGGTCTCCTCTTGTGTTAGTCATCTGCCGACAAGGGAGAAATGTGACAGACTGAGCCAGGACAGAGGCTTTTGGAGGGGACTGAATGCTAGCCTCTTGCTGACCGATCGTGGGCCCTGGCATTTGGGGGAACAGTGCTCTTTGTGAGCTGTATGCCTGAGGACCCTTGAGGTGGTGTTACTTTGGATTCAGGTCCATATCCCCCCAAGAGACACAGACTCTGGGAAATTGTATTTGCCATATTACAGTGTGACGAATCATACTGTTGGAACCTTAAGACTACTTTTCCAACATCCTTGAGTTGACCCGTTCGGGGTCCCACTGTGGCTGTTGGACTGTTTTCCAGGGGGGAAAGCTTGTCATGAAGCTTGGAATACTGAAGTATTTCCCTTTGATTCTATTACACAGTGGGGGGGATCTGCTGCCCTGTTTTAAGGCTAACCCCCTCCAGACGGCTCCATGGTCTGGAAGGAAGGCATTGTTCTGTGTTTGACTGTTTGTTTATGTACTTTAATTACTCCTTGGGGCTTCTCTGTGTCATTACACATATCAGTCCTCCTATTCAAGCTATCGGACCAATCCCTGCTGACCCTGTTTCAAGTCCTCATTTGCATGGCCAAGAGGACCTTAATTGAAGACTAAAGTGTACTTTACAATTGACCAATAGGAAAGTGGTTGTTGGGGGCGGGGTGTTCAAACTGCTGTGTATAAAATTGTGTTGTGTACATCCAATAAAAGTGAGCTTCCTGTTTGAACTTACATACAGCCTGCCTGGTGTTTGTTTTGAGCTATCACAACTAGATTTGTTTGGCACATAGCTGTAGTTCGAAACCCAGAGCATTGGATGACCGAACCATCAGATGTTGCGATCTGCAATCTGATTCTATAGCCGCAGAGGAGTGTCAAGAGAGTGCTGCGTTGCTGCGCTCAACTAGAGTATCTGTGTGTGGTTGCAGTGTTGTGGCAACAGCACCAGTGCCTAAGGCCCAATTTTTCAGCCACTGTTTAACAGGGGCGTGTAATTACAATTTTTGATGCAATACTTTGCAGCAGGGCTTGTTCCTGCACTCAGCAAGAGAATCTGTGAGGGGTTGCAGTGTTGTGGCACCAGCACCAGTGCCCAATGCCCAATTTTTCAGCCCCTGTTCAACAGGGACATGTAATTACAATTCTTGATCTAATATTTCACAGCAGGGCCCGTTCCTGCGCCCACCAAGAGTAACTGTGAGGGCTTACAGTGTTGTGGCAATGCCAACACCTAAGGCCCCAATTTCTGCAGAGTATATAGGGCAGGCCCCTACTTCCAGACATCCAACTTACAAACGACTCCTACTTGCAAACGGAAGGAGACAACAGGAAGTGAGATGAAATCTACCCCTAGGAAGGGAAATTCTCTCCTGTAAGAGTTAATATGGGAAAAACGTGTCTCCTCTCCACTGATGCTTTATCACCAATCCTTGTTTCACTAAGAACCCCAAATTTTCAAAAAACATTTGTCATTGGGACAGAAAGTGAGGTGAAATCTTCTGAAGAGGTGCACTGACAGCAAAACAAATGTTACAGGGGTGATAACCTTTCCCTATGTTTTCCAAAAAGCTTAAAAATAGATTTTTTGGCTGGAGCTACATTTTAAAAATGTACCAGTTCAAAATTACAAACAGATTCTACTTTACAACAAACCTACAGTCCCTGTCTTGTTTGCACCACCTGTATACTGCTGTTCAGAGTATATAGGGCCTGGGGGCCCCACGCCTTTCCTTTTTTTTATTTGGGTGCGGGGTTCCCCTTAATATCCATACAAGACCCAAAGGGCATGGTAATTGACTGGGGGGGTACCCATGCCGTTTGTCTCACTGATTTTCACCCATATTGCCGGGACCCGACATTACATTAAAGACGCAAGCAGTTTTAAATGACTTTTATTCCTTTAAAAATGTAATTTTGTGCAGGGACTGTTTTAAGCACAGGAAACGCCACTTTACAGGCATACTATAGACACCCCCAGGTACGATATTTAAAGGAATATTTCACTTTTTTTCACTTTAAGCATCATTAAAATCACTGCTCCCGAAAAAACGACCGTTTTTAAAACCTTTTTTGCATTGATACATGTCCTCTGGGGCAGGACCAGGGTCCCCAAACCCTTTTTAGGACAATACCATGCATATTAGCCTTTAAAATTAACACTTTTGATTTTGAACGTTCAAGTCCCATAGACTTCAATGGGGTTCTAAAGTTTGCGCAAAATTTTGGTCCGTTCGCAGGTTCTGGTGCGAACCGAACGGGGGGTGTTCGGCTCATCCCTAGCAGCTATTAATGAATTGTCGGTCCGACAATACACATAAAAGTTCATTGATAAAAACTGCATGGGATTTCCCCACAGGGGAACCCTGAACCAAAATTTAAAAAAAATGCGTGGGGGTCACCCTAAATTCCATACCAGGCCCTTCAGGTCTGGTATGGTTATTAAGGGGAACCCCACGCCAAAATTTAAAAAAAAAATGGCGTGGGGGTACCCCTCAAAATTCATACCAGACCCTTCAGGTCTGGTATGGATTTTAAGGGGAACCCCGTGCCAAAATTTTTTAAAAAATGGCGTGGGGTCCCCACAAAAATCTGTACCAGACCCTTATCCGAGCACGCAACCTGGCAGGCCGCAGGAAAAGAGGGGGGGATGAGAGAGCGCCCCCCTTCCCTCCAGAACCGTACCAGGCCACATGCCCTCAACATTGGGAGGGTGCTTTTAGGTAGCCCCCCCAAAGCACCTTGTCCCCATGTTGATGGGGAGAAGGGCCTCATCCCCACAACCCTTGGCCGGTGGTTGTGGGGATGAGGCCCCTGACCCCCTCTGACAACACAGGGAAAGCCACAGGGAAGTCCCATAAATTCCCCGTGCGTCAGAGGAGGGAGGGGTCACCACGTGGCCCCGCCCTCTGTTAAATACGAAGTGTCAGAAGAAGCGAAGCGTCACGCGGCTGAAGACTCCCACTGAGGCGGATCGTGCGGACGGAGCGGAGAAGAAGCCTGGAGGAAGATGCGGGACAAGAAGAGCGGAGGTAGAAGAAGATGGAGAAGAAGATTAAGAAGAAGATGGAGGAAGAAGAAGAACACCGAAAGAACACCAGAAGAAAGAAAATGGAAGAAGAAGCCGAAAGAAGAAGAAATTAATAAAGGACTTGTCAAAAACCGTCTCTTGTGTGTTTTAAACTTTTTGACACTTTTTTTGTGAAATGGTAGGGGTACATTTGTACCCCATTACCAATTCACACGGGGGGCGGGATCTGGGGGTCCCCTTGTTAAAGGGGGCTTCCGGATTCTGATAAGCCCCCCGCCCGCAGACCCCCACAACCACCGGCCAAGGGTTGTAGGGATGAGGCCATTCTCCCCATCAACATGGGGACAAGGTGCTTTGGGGGCTACCTCAAAGCACCCTCCCAATGTGGCCTGGTACGGTTCAGAAGGGGGGGTGCTCTCTCGTCCCCCCTCTTTTCCTGCGGCCTGCCAGGTTGCGTGCTCGGATAAGGGTCTGGTATGGTTTTTTTGGGGGACCCCATGCCATTTTTTTTTATTTTGGTGCGGGGTTCCCCTTAATATCCATACCAGACCTGAAGGGCCTGGTATGGAATTTAGGGGGACCCCCACGCCATTTTTTTTTTAATTTTGGTTCAGGGTTCCCCTGTGGAGAAATCCGATGCCGTTTTTATCAATGAACTTCTATGTGTATTGTCAGACCGACAATTCATTATAGCCGCGAGTAGTTTTAAATGACTTTTTTTCCTTTGAAATGTCATTTTGCTGTCAGACTGTTCTAAACACAGGAATCATGCACCCCTTTACAGGCATACTATAGACACTGCCCAGGTATGAAATTTAAAGGAATATTACACTTTTATTGTTTCACTTTAAGCATGATTAAAATCACTGCTCCCGAAAAAACGGCCATTTTTAAAACTTCTTTTTGCATTGATACATGTCCCCTGGGGCAGGACCCAAACACTTTTTATGACAACACCATGCATATAAGCCTTTAAAATTAGCACTTTTGATTTTTCCCATAGACTTTTAAAGGGTGTTCCGCGGCTTTCGAATTTGCTGCGAACACCCCAAATTGTTCGCTGTTCGGCGAACTGGCAACCAGCCGATGTTCGAGTCAAACATGAGTTCAACTCGAACTCGAAGATCATCCCTACCCACTTCAAATAAACTCAGACAATGGTCCAGCTTTCATGGCCAGGGTCTGCCAGGACTTGGTAAAAACTCTCAAGATAGAATGGAAGTTTCACATTCCCTACCACCCTCAAAGCTCAGGAATAGTAGAAAGAATGAATAGAACAATAAAAGACAAGATAAGAAAGGCCACAGGAGGAACCTTTGCCAACTGGAAAAAAGTCCTCCCAGCAGTCCTGGCAGAAGTAAGAATGACCCCTTCCAAAACAACAGGGTATTTACCTTTTGAAGTTTGATGGGTAGACTTTTCCCCACCCCATGGGCCAGAGCACCTTTAATGATAGAAAAGGGAGATTTAGACTTAATACAGGAAGAATATGTAAGAAAACTGGTTGAAACATTGGATACAGTCAAAAGAAATGTTGCTCGCACCTCTCCTTTTTCTTCACAGGAAACTACTCACCCCTTCAAGGTGGGAGACACCGCGGTGGTCCAACAGCTGAACAGAAATAAGAAGCAAGAGTATCCCTTTGGACCTCCTACTACAGTGGTTGCAGTGACCAGAACAGCCATCCTAGTGGAAAACTGCCAGTCCTGGATCCATGCCAGCCGAGTAAAAAAGGTTGCCTAAGGCCCTAGGAGCAGGAAGGAGACCTTGGATAAAGGAGGCCCTCAAGCAGAAGTCCAAGCAGACGAAGGAGGAGTTCCTGGGAAAGCAGGTCAAGCCAGAGAATATGACCTCGCTTATTTCACCACAGACTTCTGGCAAGCTATTTTGCCTCCTGATCCTGATCTCTCTGATAGTGTTCCTGCCCACCTGGATCATCATTAACTGTATCTACCACCCTGAATATTTGGGTGTAATTAAAAGTCTCTGTGGGAACACACACACACAAGAGAACACTACAGTGACACAAGCTAGAACAAAGAGAGAAATTGGAGATATTTTTACTGATAAGATGCTTTTGCTAAAATTTAGGTATGCTTATGCTCAAAAATCAGGGTATGAAGAATGTTGGATATGTAGCAAATTACATGCTAGCACTGCCTGAATTCCCCTTCTGGCTGTACCTTTAAATATTTCCTTCTTCCTCAAAGAGACTCCTCCTGTCTTCTTAACTAACATATCACTCTGTACATAAACAACACTGTTACCTTTCCAATAGCAGGTAAAAGTCATTCCCCTGATTGGTATTTTAATTTAGGGAATGAGACACAGACTAACCCCTCCATTTGTAGCAGGTCAATATCTAACATCTCCATGTGGGAATGCAGGGGCAAAGCCAAGGATGCCTGCTCACTGTTTCAAGTATCTGACAAAAGCTAAACCGTACTTTCCATAACTTTTCCTCCCTCTCTGATAATGTACGTGATATATTCCACCAATTTATAATCGCAATACAGGAAAAGTACACTCATGAGATTGTTGCTAAGAAGCCATTTGCATTAGGACAAAGTATCTATTTATGTTGTGGGAAAGTGTGTTATCCCTGGGTGCCCCTCCATGTTAAGGGATGGTGTTATCTTGCATCCTTGGTACCTGTCATGGGAGTGGTAGGGGGTGATAAAAGGGGACATCCCCTAGAGGTCAGTATACACCCCAGATACCCCCTCAAACACCTTGACAAAAGGGAATTGTTCTATAAACAAGATATGGCCTGGGCATGGTTTCCTTCTTGGACAGGATGGGGTATAGACATGATGAAAAGGTTGAACAATTATTCAAGTATATTGGATGAGAAAGAGTACTGTAAAAGGGAAGACACTTATAGGAGAAAAGAAGGATGCTGCACAACCCGAATAACATCAAAAAGGGAGGTGTCCCACATATGGGTTTTTCTAGGCAGCAAAAATAATAGAAGAATACTACATAGGATTAAAATGTATTTGATTTTATTAATGACAATCATATCAAAAAGTTGACAATGATAGTTAAAATATGAGCTGTGGTACAGGAGATATAAAACCAACACAATTGGGGCTGAACACAATGGTACACAACATTCAATAACAAAAATGTTGATGGTACACAAATTCACAAAAACAACATTAGTGTATAGTTACCAGTCACACTGTGTTGTGTGAAGTCTCTTGGACCTAAGGTCTTCTAAAAATCCTTCACTTGATCCCACCGAGAGGCACATCAAAGGGGAGCCTCAACCGCCCATGTGTGCCTTACAAGGAGTCACACTTGTGGAAAAAAACCCCACCAAAAATGGGCGGAGTGCGGAAGCAGAGAGACAGCACCTAGGTCAATGTACTGAGGGACATCACTGTAAGGTGCATTATGTATAGCACAACTATAAAGTTTTGTAAATTTGTATAATATAAGGATATGAACAATTATGATGGGACGGTTAAGTATTTTGGAGACATAAATGCGTATGAGTGTTGAGGTAATAAAATATATAATACAATAATGATGGTGGTGATGTATAAACAATTAAACCAAAAAAGGGGTGAAGATCACATAAAAGTATATCAAGATGTGAACAGGATGGTAAGGGTGGTAGTGTGGAAAAGGAGATGTGCATAAAAAAAAAGGGGGGCAGGGGGGGGTTGGAGAAGGTGGAGAACAAGGGGGTGAAGTGAAAGGAAAGAGGTGAGAATAAAAGTGAAGAAACAAGTGAGAAAAGTGAGTGAATGAAAAGACGCGAAAGAGAATGGAGAAAGGGGAACGTGAAGGGAATTGTGTGAAAGCTGAGAAGGTGAGAAGGTGTGTAAGTGATGGCAGATGATGGGGGAAATGAGGAGAAAAAGGCAAGAAAAATGAAAATAAAAAAGGTGGGAGAAGGAGGGAAAAAGTGAAAGCAGAAATGTGTGGGTGAAGCAAACCAAGCTAGACCAAACACAAAGGGGAAAATGGTGCTGGGTGAAGGGAAATTGAAACAAAAAATGAAACCAAAGTGTGAGGGAGTGGAAGGTGAGTGCAAAAAAGTGAATGAGGAGGGGTGAAAAAAACAGTGGAGTGTGTGCAATGAACCGTGAAAAGACTAGGTGGTGAAGATGGGGATGATGTGGGCAAAAACAAGGATGGTGTGAATATAGAAGGGTGAATGAAAAAACAAGAGGATAAAGTGAGCGAACTACCATAAATAGACATAATGGAGTGGAGTGAAGTCAAAAATTACCTTAATATTCCAAGGTACAGAAAAATATTCCGCCTTGAAGTAAAAATCTCAGTGTTGGAATTCTAAAATAATAGAGTTACCAATATGGGCAGATAGAACCAACAAATCTATAATATATAAATGGTAAAAATCTATGACGGGGTGACCTGGGGGGCCCACAGTGCAAAACATGCACATCAGAGTCCAGCCAAGTACAATTTTTTGCATATTACCTGTCAGCAAATGCTCACAAATCTATGGCTGTCCGGATGCCCGCCCCACACCCACCCGGTGGTGGGGATGATGCCGCAATGGCGGCACTCCACGTGTGGCTCCCCTGGCATTCAGGAAGATGAAGGTCCTGGTATGACCGTCACCTCCGCCGTAATCACGTAATGTCATGACGTCACATGCGAAGAGTCGCGCACGCAGGCACTGTCACACAATCCGGAAGTGGTCTGGAACGCCGCTGGCAGGGAAATGCACCCCAGGTGGCCGGGAAGGAATCTCGCCACCTAGTGGGTGTTGAGGGTGTGGATTGGGTCAAATGGACTGCGATGGGGCTGTGGTCTGAGATTCTGGCATCGTAAATGTCTGGGGTGTTTATAGCAGATACTAGGGCCGGGGAGGCAAAGAAGTAGTCTATACGAGAGAAGGTATTATGTGAGGGTGAGAAAAACATATATTCTCTGTCCGTTGGGTGTGTCAGTCGCCAGATGTCAACAAAATGCATAGATTCAATGGAGTGTGCTAGGGGAGTTAAGTCTGGTGTATGGGAGGGACCGGGCATTGTCTTTTGCTTAGGGAGATAAGTGCGGTCTGCCAGTGTGGACATGGCCGAGTTAAAGTCCCCACCCACCAAGTGCAGTACTTCAGGGGCAGTGAGAACCCACTGAACCATGTCCTGAAAGAATAAAGTGTCTGGAGAGTTGGGAGCGTAGATATTAGTGATAGCTACGGCTTTGTCGCCTATGGTCATGTGTAAAGTCAATTTGCGGCCTAGGGCGTCAGCTCTCACCTCTCTGACAGAGTGTTGTAGGTTTTTATGAATTAAAATAGCTACACCAGCTTTGCGGCCTACTGCGGGGGACCCGTATACAGATCCTACCCACATTTTTTGGAGGCGAGTTAAATCGTCTGCGGAGAGATGTGTCTCCTGCAGTAGAGCCACATCTGCCCGAAAACGCCGTAAATGTCTAAGAATGGACATACGTTTATTCGGGGATCGGAGCCCCTTAACATTCCATGAAATAAATTTCAGGTGACTCCCATCGGTCGACAAAGACATGATTGGATATTGTAGTTGTAATGAGTGGGAGGCTGATCAAGAAGCCTCCTGATATTTACAGTGTTAACCGTACGGGAATCACCCAAAAGTTGTAGGTCACATAAAGGAAAAGGTACTAATAAGGCAAATATGAATTGCAAGTATA